>NW_022884446.1:0-39631 GCF_011952205.1 Bombus bifarius
GGAAGTCATTTTCGGGACGGCGATACTATGCTGACCCCGTCGAAAATGGGGTTTCTTATACTTTCGGACAACCCTAATAATTGTGCAGCTCATACTTGCCTAAATATTCTAATATTTATGTTCTTCCTTGCTACAATTTTGTAAACCATCAAAGCGTTTAGTGTAGCATTTGACCCTTTTTAATTGCGGTGACATAAGAAATCATTTGGTCGGAGTGATCTGTACTACACTTTCCTTCGTTCCATTCAGCAGCGGCTGCTGATTTCGAGGTCCCGAACAAACGAAACGAGAGATCATTCTTGAGATTCCTTCGAAAACACGTATAACAGCTAACGTGCCATTCTTACGTTGTCGTCTATTTGGATAATCCCCTAATTATTGCCGACTCGATAGAACAAGCTCTAAAAGTATTGCACACCGTACTAGATACCCTTGTAAAAGCCGGATTCTCCTTTAACTTTTCAAAATGTTCTTTTCTAAAGGCATCGGTACTCTATTTGGAATATGTAATTTACGACGGAGAAGTTCGTCCCAATCCAGGTAAAATGCACGCCTTGAGTTCTTTACCTGCGTCAACGACCGTCACACAGCTCAGGCAGTTCATAGGTTTAGCCCTTTATTTCCGAAAATTCGTCCCTAAATTTTCACGGGTAATGAAACCCTTGTATGCGCTTATTTCCGATAATAAAAACATGACTTGGACAGATAGGCATGGAAAAATAAGGCAAAAGGTAATTTCCGCCCTGACCGACGCGCCGGTGTTAATGATATTTGACCCGAACTACCCGATAGAACTTCGTATCGACGCTAGTTCGGGTGAATATGAGGTTATTTTAATGCACAAGATTGAAGGTAAAAATAGAGTAATAGAATATTACAGTATAAGAAGTAGCCCTGCGGAATCTAGGTATCATTCTTACGAATTAGAAACGTTAGCAGTTGTGAACGCCGTCAAGCATTTCCGTCATTATCTCCACGGACGAGAATTTCTTGTCGTCTCCGATTGTAATCCTTTGAAGGCATCCAGTAGTAAGGTAAATTTAAATGACAGGGTTTACAGGTGGTGGGCTTACTTACAAACTTTTACTTTTGACATTCTGTACCGGGAAGGTAAACGAATGGCCCACGTAAATTTTGTCTCGCGAAATCCCTTAGACTTGGATCACCTTACGATCAACGAAGTCATAGAGAAGGAAATCAATCTGACCGAAATCTCCGAAGACTAGCTATTAGTGGAATAACGTCGCGACTCCCAAATTTCTGGGATCGTCAATAAATTACAGAACGAAGAGCTCGCGGAAGACGTCGCGAATACGTATGAGTTACGGTCCGGTACCCTTCATCGTAAAATACAGAGAAAAGGCAGATGTCTCTGCTTGTCCATCGTCCCCAGAGGTTTTAGATGATCTGTTATTAACCATGTGCAACAGTCAATTATGCACTTAGGTTGGGATAAAACGCTTGAGAAACTGTGCGAGTGTTACTGGTTCGAAGGAATGGCGGAGTATGTTCGCCAATTCGTAGAGAACTGTCACGCTTGTCAAGTTTCGAAGGCCAGTTCAGGTAAAATACGAGCTGAATTACATCCTATACCTAAGACCAGCATACCTTGGCATACAGTTCACGTGGATATAACGGGCAAACTAAGCGGTAAAAGTGGTTCGAGAGAGTATGTCATTGTTTTGGTCGACGTCTTCACTAAATTCGCATATCTGCATCATACTCGCAAAGTAGATTTCCTTAGTACCGGTAAAGCACTTAAGTACTATATTTTTATTCGGCAGTCCTTGCCGGATAATAGCGGACCAAGAGAGGTGTCCTAACGGGTGAAAAATTCCAAGATTTCTGGCAAGGTGAACACTAAAACTCCACTTAATCTCAACCGGTGCGAGTAGGGCCAACGGTCAGGTAGAGCGTATTACGGTACGTTGAAAATTATGTTCACGATCATAGAAACGACCGGGCGATCGTGGCTAGACGCGGTTGGCAAAATATAGCCGGCTTCGAATTGCACCGCGTGACTAAATCGAGCCCATTGGAACTATTAATTGTTGGAACAGCAAAGACCTTACGACTCGTTGATACCCGATAATATCGAAGAAAGAGAAGTAGGTATCCCTGATGTAAGACAGCGGGCAATAGAGGATATAGAAATTAGTGCTAGATACGATAAAGGTGGAGTTGACAAAACTAAAGCTAAGGTAGTTAGGTTTAACCTTGGTGATTTTGTATTATGCAAAAACGAGGAAAGAAACCAGACGAAGTTAGATCCGAAATTCAGGGGTCCATTCGAGATAGCAGAGATTTTGGAAGGAGATAGATATACCCTAAAAACCTTAGACGGCAAACGATCATATAAGGACAGACACGACAGACTGAGAAAAATACCAGAAGGTTGCGTCCCTGCTGAGTTAGACCTCTGCGGTGATGACAACGGCGGTGATAATAACGATGCAAGTACACTGACCTCAGAGGATCATTAACACTGCGTTGTGATCATAGTAATACACCGAGTGGTTTTATATGCTTTTTGTTGTAAACCGTTGAGTGGGTTTACGTGCTTTTTGTTGTAAACCGTTGAGTGGGTTGAGTGTATGTAATAATAGTTAAATGTATGTAAATGTAATAATTAAATGTAATTAGTTGTGAAAAAAATAATAATAAAAAATAAATAAATGTAAAAAAAGAATTAAATGTAATTAGTTTCTTTTTACGCACGCGATATTATTGGCGATATATGAAGGTCAACTTTATTTTTTTAAATAGACATATTTATATATATATTTGTCGGATCAGGATTCGAATTTTGGGCGCGCGACGACTCTTCATGTGGACTAGCCATCGTCTCACAAAGCCGAGATTTTATTTACACGTATATACAGGTCTATCACTAAGCTTAACAAATAATAAGTACAACTAATAATAAGTCTAACAAACACTAAGCCTAATGAATAACACGATCTACGAATAATTAAATTAAATAATACTATTAGCAATGTTTGAGTTCAAACGAATCCACGGTCACCGGGATAACTCCTTACTAAGCGAAACTAACTTAGACGCAAATGCGATCGTCGAAAATGCTCGATGTATCACTCTCCAAGGCAATCGCAAGAATGCCAGCCTCGTGGAGATTTTTCTCCCTGTACGATTGCATTTTGTTTTCTATCCCCGTTTGGAAGCATCGAGAAGGTTCCAAACGCCGTTGCTAGGCACACTCGTTGGAAGCATCGAGAAAGTTCCAAACGCCGTTGCTAGGCAGTTTCTGCCTGGAGTTTTGATTACTAAATACAATGTATGTCCCATTGCATCGGCACCTCCGAGGCAACATCACACGTGGCTCGGCCCGCTCTCGAGGCCGCATGCCGCCACAACCACATTTCTCGGAAAACCACATACAACCACTCCAGACCTCCGTTAGATAAAACATCCATCCCGTGACCGTGGCTACGTTCAGCGACCGATTGTCACCTCGAACCCAATCTCGCTTATTACAAATCTTAAACAATTACAACTATAATAAAATCTAGGCTAAGGTACTAGAGGATGTTCCCAAAATTTCCAAGGAAGGGCTTCGGCTTTCCTTTCATCTCCGACACGGCCATCCTGACTATCACACGTCCTCGGGTGTACCTTCGTCAACAAAACAAAAGGAAACAAGATTAGTGTCATTGTGATTAGCATTCAAAGTGCCAGTTGCATTCTGCGTGCTTTCAGTCGGGTCGTAATGACATGACGGACCATTCTCGATTTCACACCCAAATGGGTCTCATCCTTCGAATCGCACATACTCTCAAAGTTCGTTACATAACCAGCTTCGTAACACGATCGCTGTCAACACTAGACCGCCTCCAGCCTCGTGACATTGTCACTGTCGGTACTAGACCAGCTCCAGCTTCGTGACATCGTCGCTGTCGGTACTAGACCAGCTCCAAATCCGTGACATTGTCGCTGTCGGTACTAGACCAGCTCCAACCTCGTGACATTGTCGCTGTCGGTACTAAACCGGCTCCCAGCTTCGTGACATCGTCGCTGTCGGTACTAAACCGGCTCCCAGCTTCGTGACATCGTCGCTGTCGGTACTAAACCGGCTCCCAGCTTCGTGACATCGTCGCTGTCGGTACTAAACCGGCTCCCAGCTTCGTGACATCGTCGCTGTCGGTACTAAACCGGCTCCCAGCTTCGTGACATCGTCACTCCCAGTGCCTGACCGCACTGAACTCCGTCCCATGGCCGCACCTGGGCTCATATAATTCTACGATCCTCTGGGATCGGGGTACTCACATCGCCATGGTCACTGTTCTCGTCATCACAACAGACATCCAACTCCGCAGGAATGCGACTATCCGGCATTTTCCTTAACCTGTCATGACTGTACTTGTATGACCTTTTCCCATCCAGTGTTTTCAAGGTATATCGGTCTCCTTCCAGGACCTCCGATATCACAAACGGACCCCTGAATTTTGGATCCAATTTTGTCTGGTTCCTTTCTTCATTTTGGCGTAGTACCAAATCACCAGGATTAAACCTAACTACTTTAGCTTTGGTTTTATCGAATCTCTCTTTGTCATACCTAGCACTAGTTTCCATCTCTTTTATTGCCTGTTGTCTTACACTGGAGATATCTATTTCTTTTTCCTCGATGTTATCAGGTAGTAATAAGTCATACGGTCTTGCTGCTCTACCAATCAATAACTCTAAAGGACTCGATTTGGTTACGCGGTTGATGGTGCAATTCAAAGCCAATTGCATCTCCCCGATCGCGTCTTGCCATGAACGCCCGGTCGTTTCTACCGTTGTGAACATATTTTTTAACGTGCTCATAACACGTTCTACTTGCCCATTGGCCCTACTTGCACCGGTCGCGATCAAATGAACTTTGATTTGTTTGCTTGCACAGAATTCTTGAAATTCCCGGCCCGTGAAACATCTACCCTGATCTGCTATTATCCGACAGGGACTACCGAACAAAAACACGGCGGACTTAAGTGCCTGGATAACGCTGAGCGAATCCAATTTGCGTGTGTGATATAAGTGCACGAATTTCGTAAAGGCATCGATCAAGACGACGACATACTCTTTCGAGTCATTCTTGCCACTCAGCTTGCCCGTTATGTCCATATGCACCGTATGCCACGGTATGCCGGTCTTAGGTATAGGATGCAGTTCAGCCTGTATTTTACCTGAACTAGCCTTCGAAACTCTACAAGCATGGCAGTTCTCGACAAACTTGCGAACATACTTCGCCATTCCCTCGAACCAATAATACTCATAGAGCTTCTCGAGCGTTTTATCCCATCCTAAGTGCATAATTGACTGATGCACATGGTTGATGACGGACCATCTAAAACCTCTCGGAACAATGGGTAAGCAAAGGGTTCTGCCCTTTCGTTGTACTTTACGGTAAAGTGTACCGGATCGCAGTTCGTAGGTATTCGCGATATCTTCCGCGAGCTCTTCGTTCTGTAATTTATTAACGATTTCGGAGATTTGCGGATCGCGACGTTGTTCCGCTAATAGCCAGTCTTCGGAGATCTCGGCCAGATTAATCTCTTTCTCTGCGACCTTGTCTATCATACGGCGATTCAAGTCTACGGGGTTTCGCGAAAAGAAATCTACGTGGGCCATTCGTTTACCCTCTCGATACATGATGTCAAAATCGAATGTTTGCAAATAAGCCCACCACCTATAAACCCGGTCGTTTAAGTTTACTTTGTTGCTGGAGGCTTTCAAAGAATTACAGTCCGTAACTACTAAGAATTTCCGTCCATGTAAGTAGTGTCGGAAATGCTTAACGGCGCTTACTACTGCTAGTGTCTCCAGTTCGTACGAATGATACCTAGATTCCGCGGGACTGGTCCTTTTACTATAATATTCGATGACTCTGTTTTCCTTTTCGACTCTATGCATTAAAATAGCTCCATACCCCTCCGAACTAGCGTCGGTATGTAGCTCTATGGGACGATTGGGATCAAATATCGTTAACACCGGCGCGTCGGTCAGAACGGAAATTATCTGTTGTCTTATCTTTTCGTGCCTGTCCGTCCAAGTTATGTGCTTGTTACTAGAAGTGAGTGCGTACAAGGGTTTCATCACTTGCGAAAATTTAGGAATGAATTTTCGGAAGTAAGAGGCCAAACCTATAAACTGCCTAAGCTGTGTGACGGTCGACGGTGCAGGTAAAGAATTCAAAGCTTGTATTTTTCCCGGGTTTGGACGAACTTCTCCGTTACGAATTACATATCCCAAATAAAGTACCGACGTCTTCAGAAAAGAACATTTAGCGAAATTGAAAGAAAATCCGGCGTTTACGAGAGTGTTTAGTACAGTGTGCAACCTTTCTAGAGCTTGATCTATTGAGTCGGCGATTATTAGAACGTCGTCCAAATAAACAACGACATACGAATAAGCGAGGTCGCCTAAGGCCTTGAAAATGGCTCTCTGGAAAACGGCTGGTGCATTTTTCAACCCAAACGGCATCGTCACGTATTCGTATTGACCGTCGGGGGTAACGAACGCAGTATATTCCGTCGAGTTAGGGTGAATGGGAATCTGGTGAAATCCGCTAGCCATGTCCAGGCTAATGAAGTATCTCGCACTCTGCAATCTCGCGATTTGGTCAGCAATAAGGGGTAAGGGATACCGATCCGCGACCGTATTTTTATTCAGCGCTCGAAAATCTACGCACAATCTGTCTGAGCCGTCCTTCTTCTTCACGAGTATTATAGGGCTCGCGAACGGCGAATTACTAGGTTTTACAATTTGTGCTTTAATTAACTCGTCTATCCTCTCGCGTACTATTCTTCGCTCTTCCACGCTAAGCCTGTAAGGGCTTCTCTGCACGGTGACGTTGGGATCGATTAGCCGTATTTCCAACTGGCCTGTACTGACGCGAGTACGCGGGAAACCCGTAATGAATGATTCTTTAAATCTTTCGAGAACAGAGATTAATCGATCTTTATAGTTACCGATCACATCAGTGTCAACCTCGTTAATGTTGACCGCATCTTCCGCGACTTTACCACAAGCGTTAACGACCTTTGTTTTACAAATAACGAGGCTATTTTGCGCGATATTTACGTCGAATCCCTGGCTCAAAATCTCGCGACCAATCATGATGTCGTATTTTAGGTAATCGTCAGCAAGGACATGAAAAACTATCTCCAATGTAAGATTGTTAATACGAACAGTGGACAAAATCTGAAGTGTACTCTTAACACAAGTATTCCCGATCCCCCGCATCACTACCACATCGGTTATTCTTTTACCCGAAAATTTCGAGGCTAGGGACTCTTTGATTAACGAACACTCGGCCCCAGAATCAAAGTAAAATGGATACGACTCACCCAGATGGCTTAATCTACCAGCCGGAGCTTCTACTACACAGGAGTCGATCCGGCGTTCGTCAATGGAATCGTAGTTTCTTTTCCGCGATGATGGGCAATTAGGCGCGATATGTCCCTCCTCGTGGCATTTGAAGCAGGTCACCTTCGACGATGCGGCTGGTCGTTTTTCCTTCGGGTTTCGTATATCCTGCTCCTTCCCCGTTTGTGTTTGCAGGCGACACTCCGTTCTCCTATGCCCGTGAGCACCACAGCGGTAGCACTTAATCCGAGGAACTGATAGCCTGCTGCGTTTAGCTTCAGGTTCCGTTAGTGAATTTCTTGGCGAAAATGTCGGCTGATCGTTGTAAGGGAGAATCCTCATTTCATCATGAAATTGGTCCTCCGTCCTGATATTATTCGCGAGCGTTAGTCGCCGAAAGCGTCGATCTTGTGAACTCAGCATATAAAGGGCGAAGGCATTGATCACTTCGGGCATCGTTAGATCTTGCAACTTCATCTGCAGCATGGAGCGGAGGCGACTACCGTACGCTCCCGGAGATTCAGTCTCCGACGGTCGTTCTCTGGATATCCTTATTAACGCCGAAGCGGCTGTCTCTCTGCCACCAAAACGCGAAAGAAATTGTTCCTTGAACGTTGGCCAGGTAAGCTTTCCACCGCGTACCATTTGTGAAAGCCAATGCGCAGCAGAACCCCTTAGGGCGCGATTTAGAGCGGAAAGTAACGCACTCTCTTGCATCGGGTGGTCTTTCAAAATCAGATCAGCATGAGAGCACCACGCGGATGGATCGGCGCCCGCGCCTTCGGGGTCAAAACGTGGTAACGTTGCATCCTTAGATTCCGTACTCGGTCGTTGCTCCCCCGGTTTGTGCGCTAGCGTCTGAATTAACTCGCGCACAAGGTCCATTTGCTCTTGTAACACTTTAAACGGTACTGATCCCACTTCTGATGTCGGATCAGGATTCGAATTTTGGGCGCGCGACGACTCTTCATGTGGACTAGCCATCGTCTCACAAAGCCGAGATTTTATTTACACGTATATACAGGTCTATCACTAAGCTTAACAAATAATAAGTACAACTAATAATAAGTCTAACAAACACTAAGCCTAATGAATAACACGATCTACGAATAATTAAATTAAATAATACTATTAGCAATGTTTGAGTTCAAACGAATCCACGGTCACCGGGATAACTCCTTACTAAGCGAAACTAACTTAGACGCAAATGCGATCGTCGAAAATGCTCGATGTATCACTCTCCAAGGCAATCGCAAGAATGCCAGCCTCGTGGAGATTTTTCTCCCTGTACGATTGCATTTTGTTTTCTATCCCCGTTTGGAAGCATCGAGAAGGTTCCAAACGCCGTTGCTAGGCACACTCGTTGGAAGCATCGAGAAAGTTCCAAACGCCGTTGCTAGGCAGTTTCCGCCTGGAGTTTTGATTACTAAATACAATGTATGTCCCATTGCATCGGCACCTCCGAGGCAACATCACACGTGGCTCGGCCCGCTCTCGAGGCCGCATGCCGCCACAACCACACTTCTCGGAAAACACATACAACCACTCCAGACCTCCGTTAGATAAAACATCCATCCCGTGACCGTGGCTACGTTCAGCGACCGATTGTCACCTCGAACCCAATCTCGCTTATTACAAATCTTAAACAATTACAACTATAATAAAATCTAGGCTAAGGTACTAGAGGATGTTCCCAAAATTTCCAAGGAAGGGCTTCGGCTTTCCTTTCATCTCCGACATATTTATAGATATAAATACATATATTATATAGATACAATAGTATATATAATATATATAATAATATATATGTCGAGTCTGAATCTCCGAGTCCAAGCTCGAGGCGCCCTCCCGGGGAGGGCTCGCGGGAGGTAGCGGTTCTGCGTTGAAGTTCTCCATCGTCCGGTCGCGCGTGGGGTACCTTTATTGTCGATAGTTACACTAGTGACGAGGGCCTCAGGCTTGATAACGAATCCGTGACCAACGGGAGGACAGGTTCCCTTGCTCTAACTCACACGTGCACCACTCCGTGCTCGTAATGCACTCGACTTCCTTCACCGATCAGCTCTCTAACAAGACTGCTCGTCATCCCAACGACGCCACCGAAACAAGACTCCGGTCGAGTGTCTCAGTACACACGATCCTCCGATCGACGTACGATTGCTATCGGTTTGGATACTTGCGATTGTTTCGTTATGGCTATATTAGGCTCTAGGTTGCAAGGTTAGGGTGTTGTCCTGAAGTTCCAGAGGGGCCCCGGCGTCCTTTCGTCTCCGACTCGGCCATCCTGACACTCACACGTCCTCGTGTGTGGCCTGCTGGCTTAGTCTACCCGTCGGGGCTTCCACCACGCAGGTGTCACAGACGAAATTCGAGCAACTGTATATAACAAACCGAAATTCCGAACGCCTTATCGCGTGTGACCGTCCGGTCAGCACCCGTTCTCAGGCGCCTGAGTGGCATTCGATCACTCCAGCCGTTCTCCGAATTTTACACTAAGTATAAACAAAACCTTCTCCCACTCCAACGAATGGAAGAATATAAATGCTCCCTTCAAAATCATCCAGTCAGTCTAATAAAAAAATTCTTAACTAATCCAAGTATCGAAAGTGTATCATCGCGAACCGAAAAAATTGTATAAATTGAGTAAAAAAATAAAAAGAACTTAATCTGCTTTTCGGAAATTAACGTTCCTTATTTTTACCTTAATTTTACACGACACAGGCATCGACCCGGCGCTCGTCCTCGGGGCAAAGTTTTTCTTCTCGCCGCGAGGGACAGCGAGACGCGATGTGTCCCGGCATGTGGCAGTGAAAGCACAACGCTTTTGGTGGTGCAGCCGGTCGGCTTTCCTCCGGGCGTCGGGGGTCCTTCTTCGGTTCCCACTTCGCCCTCTTGCGGTATTCGAATGTCGGATGTCCGTAAATACTGCAGTGGCCACACCTGGTCCAGGGGGCGGGTGACCTGTCTCGTTTGTTTCCGGAGCTCGCTAATGACCTCCACGGCGGGGGCGTTGGCCACTCCGTGTATAGGAAGGGCTTCATTTCTCTTTGGAATTGTTTCACCGACGTGATGTCACTCGTGAGCGCTAGTCGTTTAAAACGTTCATCGCGCCAGCCCAGCAGATGGAGGGCGGTGGCGGCGAATACCTCTTCCCTGGTTGAATTTCGCCACTTCGACCCGAGGAGGGTGATGATACGATTTCCGTACGCTCCTGGTGTTTCGCCGTCCCGCGGTAGTTCCTCGGCTACCTTGATTAGCGACGCGGCTGCTACTTCTTGGCCACCGAAGTGCGCGGCGAATTGTTCCTTAAAATCTGGCCAGGTGAGCTCGTCGCCGTTCATTACCTGCGTAAGCCAATACGCTGCCGGACCCTCTAGGGCACGGTTTAGGGCAGAATACAGTGCGCTGTTTTTCAGGCGGTGGTCCCTCATGAGCAGGCCGACGGCTGTGCACAGGCGGCTGGATCTGCGTCCGCGGCTTCGGGGTTGAAGCGCGGTAGCGATACCCAGGTTGCCCGGTGTCCTTTCTTCTTCTTCTTCTTCTTCCTCTTCTTCTTCACTAGCGACTGCTTTAGTGCGCGCACGATACTCTTACGATCCCGTGCCGACAACGTGTGTTCGGATGCCACTTCTGATGTCGAGTCTGAATCCGAATCCGAGCTCGAGTCACATTCCGAGTCCGAGCTCGAGGCGCCCTCCCGGGCAGGGCTCGCGGGAGATTGCGATTCCGTGTTGGAGTTCTCCATCGTCCGGTCGCGGGTGGGGTACCTTTATTGTCGATAGTGACACTAGTGACGAGAGCCTCAGGCTTGATAACGAATCCGCGGCCAATGGGAGGACTATCATATAAAAAGCAACAGGATACACGAAATAATATAATTCTGACTAGGACAACATAAACGCAAGAAGTGTTGATATTGAAAAAAATATTTAATTTTGTATATAAATATTTTCATATTTAAAAAAGTTTCCGGAAGCAGGAAGATTTACAAACAAATAATATCATAAACCGAATGTTTCATGATCCTTTTCTAATTAGAGTGTGTGACAGCATGTGAGAACGTTTCTTAAAAATATGACTTATTGCAATTACTTAATCGCAATTATAAACGATTAAGACCTTCTCACAACGAGGCAATCTATCCAAAGTATAAAACTCGTTATACTTCATGAGAAAACAAATCTCTACTTAGGTTTCATTTCGTTTCATCGCGTTCATAAAAAGTGAATTTGTATGAACACATCGTGCAATTTAGTAATTAGGACCGTTGATCTCGCTGCAACATAGATGGATAGAAAAAAGCCATTTAAAATGATACAACGTCGGGAAGACAATTATGAAAATTATAAATGGAACACAAGATAAAATTGTTTAAGATTAATTCTTCTTTTTTTTTTTTTTTAATCGCGAGTGTTTGCAAACGAAGTTTCAATCTGTTTACAATGATAGCAATGAGAGGAGGATGTCTATGAAAGTTATAAATGCGATATTGAATAACATTTCTGCGAGTGGGTTTGTTTTTCGTTACAAATGTTTTTTAAACGAATCTGCAATCTGTTGGAAACAACGGAACAGTAACGAGACGACTGATAGGGAAATAAGAAAGATCGCGTTTTATTTGAACAGACAAATCTTTGAAATCTATTCGAAAGTCTATTTGAAATGGTACGAGCTCGAAAAGAACGGTGAATACTATAGAAGAAGGATTAATTAAAATTCTTATTAATCTGTACGCTTTGTATATTATATACCTTGATCGATGCCAAGATAACAAATTATTATACAAAACAGTGAAGTATCCACGTCTGACATTAATATTGAGTATTACCATTACTGTAATTTAATTTTTAACCGATCCTGAAAATTCCTTAGAACGTAAAAAGTATAAAATGTTACTGTGCATTTCAAGATTAAATGCACTGTAATTTAGAAACAGTTATGAAGCGGAAACAAATAATTTATTCAGAATAAGAATTCTACGTAATCATGTTAAAAAAAAAAACGTACTTATAACGCGTTTAAACTCCAAATATGCAAAGACAATAAGGGAAAAAAATTAAACGAAGAATCGTATTTTTTGTAAATTCACACAAGATTTTATCCAAAAAAAAATTAAGATTTTTTGAAGAACGTACAAGACGGAACACGAACAATAAAAAAGGGATGTTAAATACAAAAAATAGATTGAAATTTAGATTATGACATATAAAAAAAATGATATTGCATAATTTACAATTATTTTCGATAGCTTACGTCAGTATGTTGGAGTGTAAACTATAAAATATTAAAAAACTGGTACCATTTAGACATAATTTAGAAAAACAATAAATTGCGGAAACCGATAGTTAAAACTCGATACGATCGATACTCCAAAACTCTAATCCTAATAATTACTCAGCAATAATAACCGATAATTCATGTTGATTAATGTTTGAACTCCGTTTTTTTTCTGTATGTGTATACAAATTTTGTACAGTTTGATAAAGCGAAATTAAATTATCATCTTTTTGTACTACTTCAAACATTGAGATTTGTCATCTTCAAGGTCGATCACACATAGTTTCAGATTGCGGAGTTGCAAGGGTAATTAATTTTGCAATCGGTTTTCCTTTGATATAGATGTGAATACAAATAGCCATTGATTGACAATATACCGAAGCAATTCTAGTTTAATTTGAAGTCATCGATCCTTTGATATTTTTGGAAGAATAGTAAAAGTACAGAGAAATAAGAAAAAATGGCGTTAACTAAAAGATAGCTCCAATGTATCTCATAAATATTATCTATATATCATTTGTAAGATGTAAGTGACCAAGATATCGAATTATACAAAAATTGTATGTAATGATTAATACTTGAACGTTACTTACATTTATGTACATGAAAATTTGATCTTTTATTAACTAAGTTATTGATCGACAAAATGACTTCCTACATAATTCTCCGCCTGAACTGAAATGCATATTTTTTTTTACACAAGCCTTATGTGTAGCTAGCAACGAGCAAACAGATTAATTACTTTACACACGGTCGTATCTTGTTTGCTGTAGGCGAGTTCTCTCATGTAATCAACGAAGTACTCAACTTTAAAGCGATAAGAGAAGAACATTATTGTATGGATAAAAATCATGCTTTGTTCAAAGAAATATGTAACTCGTATTTTTTTTTAAAGCAACCCTCATAACGTATTGAATAAAATAATCATACATTTTTTTTTGTTCAACATTTGTAAAATACGATATTATCAAGATCACCAAGGAGGTAATCTTCAATTCTTAATGAATATAATAAAAAACATAATTAATGATTGTTTGATGGTTTTATTATTATCTCTATAATACAAAAGCACAACATCGTGTCAACAGTTTATATAGTTCGTATGTTTCTGTAGGAATACACAAATAATAGTTCTCTATCACAACGTAATCTAAAGGGAAAACCCTAACTAAATGACAAAAATATCGGTAATAACTGGAACTAATGAATGTTAAAAGCAATCAGTATATTCCATACAAACTTCCATCAACACGATTCGTTCTTCATTCTCTCAACACACTAAGACCGCAATCTTTAAACGCTTATAAAACCATAAGCAATCGTGAAGTTTAGAATTCGCTAACTGGGCGTCTCTCAATCCAGTTTTTGATCTTGGGCAGAAGGAGGACCTTTTTCTCCAGCAGCTTCAGATTGTCGTAATTCTCGATCAGATCAGACTTGTACATAAAGTTCAAATAATCGAGCAGAGCAACGAATGTTAAATCAGCCCAAGAGAGAGTACCATCGTAGAAGTAGCCGTCATTTTCCTTCACTTGCTGGTCCAAACGTTCTAAAATGATCGGCAGCGTCTCTTCAGCAGCCTTGCGTTTTGCAGCTTTGACCTTCTCGTCCTCCTCATAGTGGAAGGCGGCAATTTCTGAAAATTTGTTTTCAGTTAAATACTATTCGCTAATGTTATACTAACTTGAATACAGTGTTGTGCGAAATTTAAATGATACTGAAGATAGAATTACAATCCTTTTTAATCCTTTGTCTTGTATTGTTGACATACGTGTATCGTTCGATTAAATCAAATATTAAATCGGATTTCAACTAATAAATACCTGAACAGATATGTACTATCTGTTATCAAGATTCTCATAAGATTTATGCAAAACAGCACTGGATACTCACTATGACGAATATCATGAATAGTATCAACAGTGGCATCAATATGAAGATTTGCCCAGTCAGTCTTTCCAGCTAAGTCATATTGTTTGGCTAAGTAACGGCAAATAGCTGTAGACTGAGCAACCTTCCTTCTATCGGCTACGAGCATAGGAAGCAGGCCATAAGGAGTCACTAAAAACATACAACTAATAGAATCAAAGATTCTATCGAACAAACAGATTATGATGCTTCTTAAATATCTAGCTTCCTGTTATCTGTTTCGGAAAGATATAATTTAATTTATTGATAATTTATCAGCAAACAAAGGGCATTGTCTCCTTAACAATACCTATTGTTCTCCCACATATCTTATAGAGCAATGGAGAGTAAACAATAATCTCTGTTATACTCTGCATAATTGTGTTCTACTTTATTTAGCTACTTTAGTTAAATTAGGAAAGATGAGATTTAAGAAACAGAACTTCTTTAAATTTTAAGCTTACAGGGCTTTATTTCTGGCCAGACGTCCTTTTTGATACGTTCATCTTCAAATGGAATACTAGCATAGCTGAAGAAGAACGGATTGGTTCTGCCAATGCCGTAACTGGGAAGTAAGTCAATTTATAGAGCGGCATCTTCCTGGAAGTATAATATATACAAAGTAAAAACAAAGAATCATTGATGACAAGAATTATATTATTACAAATTATGAAGTATAAGACAATTTAAGTAAAAAGCATCAACTACTAACTACTCGCATAGCTATTTGTATCTTTATATTTTAATATAGCTTAGATATAAAAAGAATATTATTTTTGGATGTAATAATGTATAAACTTGCGCCAAATATTATAACAAAATATTGCACTTTCTATTTAAGTAGGATAGACATATTACCGGCATTTATCTTTTTTCTATAGCAATGAAATTGTTTATAAAAAAGTTTATAAGAAAACTATCAATTAATGCAAACAACGCATTTCAAAATATTAATTACATTCGCGCGATTCGTTATCTCTAGTATTAATTTAACCATATGGTTCTATACACCCAAGACCCTCTAACAGTAATTTAGTACCATTACTAGTCGTATGTACAATGTATGTTTGTATACAACTTTCGTAACTACAAAACATTCAGCAGTGATTATATATTCTTCCAAACATAAGAAACATTTTCTAATTGCATACTTAAATTTATCGATCAATTATGAACATGTAATAACATTTATTTCTTTCAACTACTAATTTTTAAATCATCTGCTGTTCGGTTAATTGAAGGATGTCGGCTTTCTGTAGAAGTATTTCATATTTATTATTTAATTATGAATAAGGAAAAAACATACAAAATATAGTTTTTAAACGGTTTATTATTTATAAAGAGAAACTTTGACTCGGGATATATATACTATATATATACTATTTACTTACAATTTTTTTTTTAAGACTTCAAAGTCGAAACAAGCACAGGAAATTTCCAAGCCGGTTAACAGAAACTTGAATGAGACAAAAATAACCTTTAGATATCTATATGTTCTTCTTCCCCCCTGTTGCTTCCACGTAACTCTTATCGTATTGGTGGAGCTGTGCTGATATGTGAAATTATGACTACATAAAAACATCCGGAAAGACTCATTGAATGATTTTATAGTTTAAAATTTTATAGTTTAAGGTTAATAAATTTCCATAAATTAAAGTTGAAAACTTATGAGAACATGTTTTCTGTAACAAAACTTAGTAAAAACAAACTAGTAAGGTTTATAGATTCTTTAATGATTATGTATGTATTCATAAACTAGTTCGATAAACATCGTTCGATAAAACGTCGAGCAACACACAACATTGAAGCGCGAAATTTCAAATTCAAGGAAAGATAAATAACAAATATTGCGAACAAATGATATTAAATTTACAATAATCTCATGTAAGAAAAAATAAAAGGGATAAAAGTAGTACAGAAGATAGAAAAATCTATAAAACTGGTGGCTGGGAAATAGAAAATATATAAATTTATGTTATTAGAGTTTAGTACTTCTGTCGATCAATGTGTTACGACCGTTCGCGGAGAGACGCAGTCGCAGTAGCGAGAGGCGTAAATTCTCGCTATGATTCGGTGAATCGGCGCCGCGAAGTAGTCGTTCCCCTGTTTCGGTTAAGATAAGAGGTGGTTAAATGAATATGACACAGTATAGTAAGTTATATTTCACCGTTTATTCCAACAACTTATAACGAAGGCAGTTACGCTGGTGCGTATGTACGAGATGAATAAGTGACTGATCTGTGGGTGTGCCCTACCCGGTGGAAGGATATTGACCGTTCGAAGGATGTAAAATCAGAACTGTCTTGGGAGACGATGCTGTCTCGGAGGAAAGCTAAGGATGGGTGTGTCTAGCGCACGGGACCATCGGATTTGTTGGTGACGATTTTAGTTAGGATTTTAGTTCAAGCTGAGTTGACCGTGATTCAATTCACGAATATCGGAGAGGAAAAGTCGTCATTCACAATATTACACACAATAATACCTTCACATAAAGGAGCACAGCTCAGATGAGACTTTTTATAGTTAAACTTTTAACGTACTCATAGACACGAAATTTTTTTTTAAATAGAACTGTTACATTTTACGACACGTATAACATCGAACATTTACCAACATAGCGATGCCAGCGTACATATATATATACTGGTGTACTGGTCATCTTTTTTCCACGCGTTTTTAGCTTTTTAGCTGATTGTGAATGGGCGCCTAACCAGCCAATCAGAAATGGCCGATATTGTATGAATCCTTTTCTTCAGTGCCTGAAGAGCTGGATATTTATCCAAAACTGGTGGCCCAAACATATACTCGAAATTTTCCAGGGTCTCCGCAAATACTAAGTCCGCCCATGTCGTCTGAAAAAAGGTTTGTATACATTTATTTTGTACCTCCTCTATTAAACAATTTTTTTAATTTACCTTGAAAAATGTGAAAAATCGAACTCTTAACTAAAGATCACTAGCTTTTTAGGAAGAATTTGGATTTTTATTTTATTGTCAGAATTTAATGGATAATTCTAGAAACTTCAACCTGTGGAGGTATTTGTTAATTAAAAATGACAAAACTGGTATTATGTAAAAAAGAGTAATGTGTATCCTGAATCAATGTCGAATGGAAATTAGACAGTTCTATAAAAATAAGCCTTCTCACGATTCCACAACTTCATAGCTTAATTAAATACAATTCTTCGGCGATATAATTACAAATACATTTACAGGAATTGTGTAATATGATAAATATCTCGTTAAAGAAATTGAAATCGTAAACTCTAGATTCTAGTATTCTTTCACTTTCATGTTTCCTGTGAGCCCTTCAATCGCTAAATATTTTGCAATGAAACACGTATTATTAAACAACATAATCATACTAAATTAATTTAATGTGACTATTTATTATTATTATATAATAACACAGTGATGAAAGAAATAAACTGGTCAAGTAATCTAAGGAACCATAATACGTATCTATGTCAGTGACAGTGAGAAAAATTCAGATATCTGTACTTAAGTGATTACACTTATAAGTATCATTATATATTATATAAATATGATATTTCGAATGGTATCATTTATCAATCATTAAACAAGAGTGTCATATCCAGAGAAATGATTTTACATATCTTAATCTTTGCTTTGATTACGATAGTAATAATTTCTATCAAACTTGATGAGGAAGATACATGAATAATTATCTAAAAGCTGAGAATCTTGGCAAATTCATTTGTACATAAACTAACAGAAGTGAATTTTAAAGATACACTCTGCTCTCAACAATTAAAGCTGTCTTGTCGCAACAAAGTTTCAATAATTTTTTATGGACAACATGGCCCAGTTTGCACAAAGACTAAAAATTTTAACATTAAATTTGGATAAAAAATCTTACGGTAGAAGGAATGATATATCCTCCATATTCGCCAATAATCTGGTCGAATTTAGTCAGGTACAATGGTATTGTTTCGTTCAAAAGTTGATTCATCCTCGCTTCCTTCCTTTCAGGATCCTCCTCCATGCGACAGTAGCAGATAGCTGAAACGTATATGAAACCAACCGTTACGTTCATTTGTGTTTTTCCCCCCAAACGAAGAGAAAATAAGTTGTGAAAGAAGGAGTAGCCTCTCATAGTTCCTACAATTTCTTCATTCTCTTTGCTTTCTTCAATATTGCCTCAACAAGTTCCTGTGGTTCACGATACTTGAAATATATACAATGTTACCAGCGTGGAAATTGTCTTGGAAACTTGGAAAATCTTTCAAGAGGAACAACATTGCTAACTGAGATTCGAGAAAGGAAAGGTAAGTAAATCCTTGCTTCTACTTAGAGCTTTTTTATTTACTTCTGACGAGTAAAGTACTGTTATTAAAATTTGATTAAAAGTACCAAGAATGTCGAGATATAAACAACCATTTGTGGAAAGGTCAGGAGAAGCAGAATTATCGAATAAACGTTATATAACTCTTAGTGATTAAGTAAGAGAAGAGAAACGAGAAAAAAGTCTTCTATCTAGGTCTTAATAAAGTATACTATATTTATCTCCATATCAAGAATAACAACAAGATATAAACAGTCTTCTAGAAATTGAGTAAATATTACATAATTACATCTTGAGCAATATTTTGCGTCTTAGCTTTTGCTTAAACATTATGATAATCTTAAATATCTGTAAATTCTTCACAGACTCTTTGCATCTTCTATACAGGTATCTCATGATCATGTGATAACACACAGGAAGAAAAAATAGAGGAAAAAACAGCGTAAAAAAAAGTTGCGTAGGAGTATCGTCGCACTACATCATTCGACAATTGATGCACGTCATGGCGATCGTCACGGTTTAAAGCAGGCCATCAAAAACACGTTTGTTATCGTACGGAAAAATCTGCGACGTTCCAGCTGTTCAGGTGCATCGAATTGTGAATCATCGGCGGTACGAAGCAAGGCGAGGGGCGTAAATAGAGAAAGAAGAGAAGGATTCGCATAAATGATAAAATATAATCGTTCGTTCCTCGTCGATGGCGGATGGATGGCTTTAATCGTGGACGATATCGATACGATTATATTTTATACATTTGAAACAAATATAAAAGACGAGCAAAAACCAGAGATACGATCGTTATGATATTATTCAATCGGTAGCCTATTTACCTCGTTTTTTGTTCACCTTCTCTGTCTAGTAATAATTTTTCGACGTGGCGTGACGTTACGTTGGCGGTGTAAAAACACGATTTTAAACACCTGCGGATAGTTGCATGAGTTTCGAGCGATTCCATTCCCTTCGATTTATATTTATGCGATCAACGCGCGGATCGTTAACGCATTATGCAGACAGCAGATGTTACGTAATCACACATATCGTAATTGGAAATTAGTAACGTTATCGCGTACCAGGATACACTTCGTTGCCCTCGCTCCTTCCGCGGATAACCAGCGTTTATCATATAGAGACAGGGATTTGCAAAGAATAAAAGTTGTAGAACGTTGAAAGGCGTTGAGAGAAACGTGATGTTATCCCGTTATTCGTTAACGCAACGCAGTTAAAAAAAATCCCGAAGGAAGATTACGATAATAGATAACCTGAGTCGAGTGTTTGTCGGGGGATCTAAAAGATTCTTTCGAGTTGAGCGTCTGAGATTGCAGAGAAGAAAATTTGGAAGCCATCGAATTCGTGATGTCGATAGAAATCTTCAGTTGGAATCGTTGTATCATAACGTAGTCTGCTTATTGTCGATAAGACTAAACTAAAAGTGACTACTAAAATTTTCTATCCTCTAAATTCTATCTACGATTCTATAATCTAAAAACTGACTTTTGCAAACAAACTGTAACATTCGCTTAACGGAAAGACATACGTATCTTGTTTGTACTCGTCTTTTCACAATGAATTCTTGAACGTCTGTCTCTGTGGTGAGACAAATGCAAAGTCATCTCATCAGTTACTCACCTTGCTCCAAATCTTCAAGAGTATCGACGAGCACGTCGCATATCAACGCATCGCTTTCGTTTCTTCCCATTAGATCGTACTTCCTCGCCAAGTATCGCGCCACAGCGTCAGCCTGCGCTACCGGTTTCCCGTCTACCTCCAGCACAGGCAGCTTTTTATAAGGCATTGCTAAGAACAAACATGGCTCATATGAACACTGTGTAAAGGGAAACGATCGATAGGAAATCACAACACAGCTTCCGAGGCCGTTGCGTTCTTGTGAATAGATGAATCGAAATCATTTCGGTTTTAATCAACATGGCCTAGTAAAGAAATACAGAAATGTCTTCTTTCTCCTTTTTTTCTTTTCTTACGATTACGATGGACAGGGTATCGCGTGTTTTCGCAGGGTATCGCAGGTTATCGCTGTTGGGAAGAACCTAAAGTTTTTAAAATCAAGGATAAAAGATAATACCAGACACGGAAAAAATATTAGAAAATGTACACGGTTCTTGTAATGAAAATTGAAATGCAAGGAATATAAATCGAATGTCTCTTGCGAACGTAATTTTGTGTTTTACACCGACAGGATTGATTTACAGACTTACGTTGACTTTTGGTTTCTCTATCTGCAAGCGACATATAAGATTATATCGAAGACTATGCTGCGTAAAACTTTTATTATACTATTTACGATAGAAATGTCGCAACGGAAGATCGAATTTTATGTCTGCTTTGTTCTTTCGACTTTTTAGCTATGTTCTTGTTCATTTCCGAACTGATTTCAATTTTTTATCCTTTTTTCCGACAAGTCCTAAAAAGTTTTTAAATTAACGAGAAACGTAGAAGTATTTTTGTATTCCTATTTTAAGTCACCTATTTACGGTTTTCTCAAAATATTCGAAATGCTTCGATTCATTGAAAACAATAAAGATTGCAACACAAAAATTCGAGAATCGTAAGTGAATTAAGTTGGTATTCGATAAACACGATATTACGGAAGCAAAACTTAATGAAAAGTTCGACTTTATTCCGTATGAAATTTTACTTTAAGTAAGTTTAGCCTGCACGTGAAACGAAAGTTTTATATACAGAAAAGTTTGAGTAAATGGTAGATATCTGAGAGTTGAACGATGAAAGTAAAAATCGATTCTTCACGCTTACAATCCTTGTATTCAGGCCAGAGTTGTAGGGGGATCCTCTCGTCGATATACTCGATGCCAATATATGCAAATATGTACCGTATATGTTCGGCACTACCACGGGCATTGAAGTAGATTAGTTTGTAGGTAGGTTCGTCGCTCATTTTCCTTGCTCTGTCAACTTATCGAGAAAAATGTTACAATTAACTCGTGTAATTAACAGACTGTGTGCGTGTTTGTGTGTAGAGAGAACAATTTACTTATAGATGGAATAATTCGTATAATACGCAAAATAAATCATTTAGAAGGCTGGAATATGTGTTTTTGAAACAATTAATTATGTCGAAAAATATTTCAAACGAGATATAATTATGAAAAAAATAATAATTAAATGTATGTAAATGTATGTAATAATAGTTAAATGTATGTAAATGTAATAATTAAATGTAATTAGTTGTGAAAAAAATAATAATAAAAAATAAATAAATGTAAAAAAAGAATTAAATGTAATTAGTTTCTTTTTACACACGCGATATTATTGGCGATATATGAAGGTCAACTTTATTTTTTTAAACAGATATATTTATACATATATTTATAGATATAAATACATATATTATATAGATATAATAGTATATATAATATATATGTCGGAGATGAAAGAACACCGGAGCCTTTGGAATTTTGGATAATCCCGCAACATTGTAACCTAAAGTCTACTATAGCTGTAATTCAACAATTGTAGTTATCCAATCCGATTGTAATTGTTCGAGAGTTGTGATAATGAGCTTGGGCTCGAGGCGACAGTCAGTCGCCGAACGTAGCCGCGGTCACGGGATGAACGCTTTGTCTAACAAAGGTATGGAGTAATTCTATAGCTCTCCTTAAAAGAAATATTCGTGGCGACACGCGACAGTAAACATTACAACGGTTTCTGTCCCGTGGCTCCCCACACGCAGACCCTATTCTTCGAGTAAGATGATTGCCAGATGTCGATGCGTCTCCGCAGTACATGTTCGGCTAGCTCGAGGGCCCGTTATAAATCTTAAGATTTAGTCAACTAAAGTCCTTCAAACAGACAAACGGTCTTTGTCCCAACTACGGGAAGATAGGGGAGACATATTTTTCAACGAGCGGCGTCTCCCACTAGCAACTTTCCCTCGAGGGCGGCTAGCACCTTTTTCTAACCACCGATATGGAGATTGACCAATTAGCAGCAAGGCCAATTTCCCTTACTTTCTGAACGAAGGCTTTTCTCGACGAATCCGATAATCTCGTGTCCTTAGACACACCCCATTATAGTTTTCCTCTGTGGCATCATCGGGACGGGAAAGACATTCTCGCTCGCGATCTCATTGATGAAAGGAGTAACTCTTTACGATCAGTGAATATTACGCGTCCGACTTAGATTTTGTGAGTACGTTCATCTATCATCCCGTCGACCGCGGATTCGTTATTGAACCTAGGATCATTGTCATTAGTTTCTCGAGTACCTAACAACCGCGGTTACTTGTCCGGTTCTATAATAATCGTATTTGCACTAGTCAATGTCTTCTCTATTGCATAACGACAACGTGTAACCCAAACGAAGATTCGTTTCACGCCCCTAACCCTAATTTTAATGTAAACCCGACATCAGAAGTGGGATCAGTGCCGGTTATAACAGTGCAAGAGCTTACGATCATCGTGCGCGAGTTAATTCCGTCGCTAGTGCAAAAATCGAGTGTGGAACCTAACAATTTTTCGACTCCGCTGCCTGGTGCGCAGCTACCAATCTGATTATGGAGGAAGATCCTTTACAAAGCAGTGCCCTGAATATAATTTCAATACCGAGTGTCGAATTGACTTCTACGTAGTGGAGGCGCTAACTGGTAGATCAAGCCATCCGGGTGAGTCGTTTCCATTTTACCCCGATTTCGGAGCCGAGTGTTCGCTAATTAAAGAATCCGTAGTCTTGAGAATTTCTGGCAAAAGAACGATTGATATAGTAGTAATGCGAGGAATAAGAAATATCGGTACTAAACGTATCGCTCAAATCTTGTCCGTTGCAGGTGTCGGTGGTTAGAGATAAACTTTTCATGTTCTCGCTGGTAGTTATTTAACAATACGATATCGCGATTACTCGTTAAATTTTAAGCCAAGATTTTGACGTAATATTACACAAAATAGCCTCGCTATGTGTAAAACAAAAATAATTAATGCCTGTAATAAAACCGCTAAAAACGAGATCGATGTTAATGAAGTTGACAATGAGGTACGTGGTAGCGATAAAAGTCGATTAATCTTTCTTTTCGAAAATTCAGAGATTCATCCGTTACGGGTTCCCTACGTACTCGTACAAAAAAATACAGGCCAGTTAGAAGTACAATCAATTGATCCTAACATCGCCGTACAAGGAGTCCTAATAGGCTTCGCGAGCGCAGAATAGTACGTGATAGAACAAGCGACTTAATTACAGCCAAAAATCATAAAGCCTAGTAATTCACCGTTCGCGAGCCCTGTGTTACTCGTGAAGACGAACAATGGTTCAGATAGATGATAGGTAGATTTTCGAGAACTAAATAAATGTACGGTCGCGGATCGGTATCCTTTACCCCTCATTGCGGATCAAGTCGCGAGATTGAAAAAGCGAGATATTTTATTATTCTGGACATGGCCGGTGGGTTTCTCCAAATCCCTATTCATCCTAATTCTAGGAAGTATACAGCATTGATTACTCTCGATGAACAATTTGGATAATAAGTTGTTGTTTTCTTCGAATTCTTTTGTGCCTTTGTTCGATCCATTCGATGTCCTTTATTTGCATAACATAAGTGCGTGCGCGTTTAATGTTTCTTCCGGAAGTCATTTTCGGGACGGCGATACTATGCTGACCCCGTCGAAAATGGGGTTTCTTATACTTTCGGACAACCCTAATAATTGTGCAGCTCATACTTGCCTAAATATTCTAATATTTATGTTCTTCCTTGCTACAATTTTGTAAACCATCAAAGCGTTTAGTACGGAAATCCTCAGGAGTAGTCGCGTGCCAAGTCTTCTGTAGCATTTGACCCTTTTTAATTGCGGTGACATAAGAAATCATTTGGTCGGAGTGATCTGTACTACACTTTCCTTCGTTCCATTCAGCAGCGGCTGCTGATTTCGAGGTCCCGAACAAACGAAACGAGAGATCATTCTTGAGATTCCTTCGAAAACACGTATAACAGCTAACGTGCCATTCTTACGTTGTCGTCTATTTGGATAATCCCCTAATTATTGCCGACTCGATAGAACAAGCTCTAAAAGTATTGCACACCGTACTAGATACCCTTGTAAAAGCCGGATTCTCCTTTAACTTTTCAAAATGTTCTTTTCTAAAGGCATCGGTACTCTATTTGGAATATGTAATTTACGACGGAGAAGTTCGTCCCAATCCAGGTAAAATGCACGCCTTGAGTTCTTTACCTGCGTCAACGACCGTCACACAGCTCAGGCAGTTCATAGGTTTAGCCCTTTATTTCCGAAAATTCGTCCCTAAATTTTCACGGGTAATGAAACCCTTGTATGCGCTTATTTCCGATAATAAAAACATGACTTGGACAGATAGGCATGGAAAAATAAGGCAAAAGGTAATTTCCGCCCTGACCGACGCGCCGGTGTTAATGATATTTGACCCGAACTACCCGATAGAACTTCGTATCGACGCTAGTTCGGGTGAATATGAGGTTATTTTAATGCACAAGATTGAAGGTAAAAATAGAGTAATAGAATATTACAGTATAAGAAGTAGCCCTGCGGAATCTAGGTATCATTCTTACGAATTAGAAACGTTAGCAGTTGTGAACGCCGTCAAGCATTTCCGTCATTATCTCCACGGACGAGAATTTCTTGTCGTCTCCGATTGTAATCCTTTGAAGGCATCCAGTAGTAAGGTAAATTTAAATGACAGGGTTTACAGGTGGTGGGCTTACTTACAAACTTTTACTTTTGACATTCTGTACCGGGAAGGTAAACGAATGGCCCACGTAAATTTTGTCTCGCGAAATCCCGTAGACTTGGATCACCTTACGATCAACGAAGTCATAGAGAAGGAAATCAATCTGACCGAAATCTCCGAAGACTAGCTATTAGTGGAATAACGTCGCGACTCCCAAATTTCTGGGATCGTCAATAAATTACAGAACGAAGAGCTCGCGGAAGACGTCGCGAATACGTATGAGTTACGGTCCGGTACCCTTCATCGTAAAATACAGAGAAAAGGCAGATGTCTCTGCTTGTCCATCGTCCCCAGAGGTTTTAGATGATCTGTTATTAACCATGTGCAACAGTCAATTATGCACTTAGGTTGGGATAAAACGCTTGAGAAACTGTGCGAGTGTTACTGGTTCGAAGGAATGGCGGAGTATGTTCGCCAATTCGTAGAGAACTGTCACGCTTGTCAAGTTTCGAAGGCCAGTTCAGGTAAAATACGAGCTGAATTACATCCTATACCTAAGACCAGCATACCTTGGCATACAGTTCACGTGGATATAACGGGCAAACTAAGCGGTAAAAGTGGTTCGAGAGAGTATGTCATTGTTTTGGTCGACGTCTTCACTAAATTCGCATATCTGCATCATACTCGCAAAGTAGATTTCCTTAGTACCGGTAAAGCACTTAAGTACTATATTTTTATTCGGCAGTCCTTGCCGGATAATAGCGGACCAAGAGAGGTGTCCTAACGGGTGAAAAATTCCAAGATTTCTGGCAAGGTGAACACTAAAACTCCACTTAATCTCAACCGGTGCGAGTAGGGCCAACGGTCAGGTAGAGCGTATTACGGTACGTTGAAAATTATGTTCACGATCATAGAAACGACCGGGCGATCGTGGCTAGACGCGGTTGGCAAAATATAGCCGGCTTCGAATTGCACCGCGTGACTAAATCGAGCCCATTGGAACTATTAATTGTTGGAACAGCAAAGACCTTACGACTCGTTGATACCCGATAATATCGAAGAAAGAGAAGTAGGTATCCCTGATGTAAGACAGCGGGCAATAGAGGATATAGAAATTAGTGCTAGATACGATAAAGGTGGAGTTGACAAAACTAAAGCTAAGGTAGTTAGGTTTAACCTTGGTGATTTTGTATTATGCAAAAACGAGGAAAGAAACCAGACGAAGTTAGATCCGAAATTCAGGGGTCCATTCGAGATAGCAGAGATTTTGGAAGGAGATAGATATACCCTAAAAACCTTAGACGGCAAACGATCATATAAGGACAGACACGACAGACTGAGAAAAATACCAGAAGGTTGCGTCCCTGCTGAGTTAGACCTCTGCGGTGATGACAACGGCGGTGATAATAACGATGCAAGTACACTGACCTCAGAGGATCATTAACACTGCGTTGTGATCATAGTAATACACCGAGTGGTTTTATATGCTTTTTGTTGTAAACCGTTGAGTGGGTTTACGTGCTTTTTGTTGTAAACCGTTGAGTGGGTTGAGTGTATGTAATAATAGTTAAATGTATGTAAATGTAATAATTAAATGTAATTAGTTGTGAAAAAAATAATAATAAAAAATAAATAAATGTAAAAAAAGAATTAAATGTAATTAGTTTCTTTTTACGCACGCGATATTATTGGCGATATATGAAGGTCAACTTTATTTTTTTAAATAGACATATTTATATATATATTTGTCGGATCAGGATTCGAATTTTGGGCGCGCGACGACTCTTCATGTGGACTAGCCATCGTCTCACAAAGCCGAGATTTTATTTACACGTATATACAGGTCTATCACTAAGCTTAACAAATAATAAGTACAACTAATAATAAGTCTAACAAACACTAAGCCTAATGAATAACACGATCTACGAATAATTAAATTAAATAATACTATTAGCAATGTTTGAGTTCAAACGAATCCACGGTCACCGGGATAACTCCTTACTAAGCGAAACTAACTTAGACGCAAATGCGATCGTCGAAAATGCTCGATGTATCACTCTCCAAGGCAATCGCAAGAATGCCAGCCTCGTGGAGATTTTTCTCCCTGTACGATTGCATTTTGTTTTCTATCCCCGTTTGGAAGCATCGAGAAGGTTCCAAACGCCGTTGCTAGGCACACTCGTTGGAAGCATCGAGAAAGTTCCAAACGCCGTTGCTAGGCAGTTTCCGCCTGGAGTTTTGATTACTAAATACAATGTATGTCCCATTGCATCGGCACCTCCGAGGCAACATCACACGTGGCTCGGCCCGCTCTCGAGGCCGCATGCCGCCACAACCACACTTCTCGGAAAACACATACAACCACTCCAGACCTCCGTTAGATAAAACATCCATCCCGTGACCGTGGCTACGTTCAGCGACCGATTGTCACCTCGAACCCAATCTCGCTTATTACAAATCTTAAACAATTACAACTATAATAAAATCTAGGCTAAGGTACTAGAGGATGTTCCCAAAATTTCCAAGGAAGGGCTTCGGCTTTCCTTTCATCTCCGACACGGCCATCCTGACTATCACACGTCCTCGGGTGTACCTTCGTCAACAAAACAAAAGGAAACAAGATTAGTGTCATTGTGATTAGCATTCAAAGTGCCAGTTGCATTCTGCGTGCTTTCAGTCGGGTCGTAATGACATGACGGACCATTCTCGATTTCACACCCAAATGGGTCTCATCCTTCGAATCGCACATACTCTCAAAGTTCGTTACATAACCAGCTTCGTAACACGATCGCTGTCAACACTAGACCGCCTCCAGCCTCGTGACATTGTCACTGTCGGTACTAGACCAGCTCCAGCTTCGTGACATCGTCGCTGTCGGTACTAGACCAGCTCCAAATCCGTGACATTGTCGCTGTCGGTACTAGACCAGCTCCAACCTCGTGACATTGTCGCTGTCGGTACTAAACCGGCTCCCAGCTTCGTGACATCGTCGCTGTCGGTACTAAACCGGCTCCCAGCTTCGTGACATCGTCGCTGTCGGTACTAAACCGGCTCCCAGCTTCGTGACATCGTCGCTGTCGGTACTAAACCGGCTCCCAGCTTCGTGACATCGTCGCTGTCGGTACTAAACCGGCTCCCAGCTTCGTGACATCGTCGCTGTCGGTACTAAACCGGCTCCCAGCTTCGTGACATCGTCACTCCCAGTGCCTGACCGCACTGAACTCCGTCCCATGGCCGCACCTGGGCTCATATAATTCTACGATCCTCTGGGATCGGGGTACTCACATCGCCATGGTCACTGTTCTCGTCATCACAACAGACATCCAACTCCGCAGGAATGCGACTATCCGGCATTTTCCTTAACCTGTCATGACTGTACTTGTATGACCTTTTCCCATCCAGTGTTTTCAAGGTATATCGGTCTCCTTCCAGGACCTCCGATATCACAAACGGACCCCTGAATTTTGGATCCAATTTTGTCTGGTTCCTTTCTTCATTTTGGCGTAGTACCAAATCACCAGGATTAAACCTAACTACTTTAGCTTTGGTTTTATCGAATCTCTCTTTGTCATACCTAGCACTAGTTTCCATCTCTTTTATTGCCTGTTGTCTTACACTGGAGATATCTATTTCTTTTTCCTCGATGTTATCAGGTAGTAATAAGTCATACGGTCTTGCTGCTCTACCAATCAATAACTCTAAAGGACTCGATTTGGTTACGCGGTTGATGGTGCAATTCAAAGCCAATTGCATCTCCCCGATCGCGTCTTGCCATGAACGCCCGGTCGTTTCTACCGTTGTGAACATATTTTTTAACGTGCTCATAACACGTTCTACTTGCCCATTGGCCCTACTTGCACCGGTCGCGATCAAATGAACTTTGATTTGTTTGCTTGCACAGAATTCTTGAAATTCCCGGCCCGTGAAACATCTACCCTGATCTGCTATTATCCGACAGGGACTACCGAACAAAAACACGGCGGACTTAAGTGCCTGGATAACGCTGAGCGAATCCAATTTGCGTGTGTGATATAAGTGCACGAATTTCGTAAAGGCATCGATCAAGACGACGACATACTCTTTCGAGTCATTCTTGCCACTCAGCTTGCCCGTTATGTCCATATGCACCGTATGCCACGGTATGCCGGTCTTAGGTATAGGATGCAGTTCAGCCTGTATTTTACCTGAACTAGCCTTCGAAACTCTACAAGCATGGCAGTTCTCGACAAACTTGCGAACATACTTCGCCATTCCCTCGAACCAATAATACTCATAGAGCTTCTCGAGCGTTTTATCCCATCCTAAGTGCATAATTGACTGATGCACATGGTTGATGACGGACCATCTAAAACCTCTCGGAACAATGGGTAAGCAAAGGGTTCTGCCCTTTCGTTGTACTTTACGGTAAAGTGTACCGGATCGCAGTTCGTAGGTATTCGCGATATCTTCCGCGAGCTCTTCGTTCTGTAATTTATTAACGATTTCGGAGATTTGCGGATCGCGACGTTGTTCCGCTAATAGCCAGTCTTCGGAGATCTCGGCCAGATTAATCTCTTTCTCTGCGACCTTGTCTATCATACGGCGATTCAAGTCTACGGGGTTTCGCGAAAAGAAATCTACGTGGGCCATTCGTTTACCCTCTCGATACATGATGTCAAAATCGAATGTTTGCAAATAAGCCCACCACCTATAAACCCGGTCGTTTAAGTTTACTTTGTTGCTGGAGGCTTTCAAAGAATTACAGTCCGTAACTACTAAGAATTTCCGTCCATGTAAGTAGTGTCGGAAATGCTTAACGGCGCTTACTACTGCTAGTGTCTCCAGTTCGTACGAATGATACCTAGATTCCGCGGGACTGGTCCTTTTACTATAATATTCGATGACTCTGTTTTCCTTTTCGACTCTATGCATTAAAATAGCTCCATACCCCTCCGAACTAGCGTCGGTATGTAGCTCTATGGGACGATTGGGATCAAATATCGTTAACACCGGCGCGTCGGTCAGAACGGAAATTATCTGTTGTCTTATCTTTTCGTGCCTGTCCGTCCAAGTTATGTGCTTGTTACTAGAAGTGAGTGCGTACAAGGGTTTCATCACTTGCGAAAATTTAGGAATGAATTTTCGGAAGTAAGAGGCCAAACCTATAAACTGCCTAAGCTGTGTGACGGTCGACGGTGCAGGTAAAGAATTCAAAGCTTGTATTTTTCCCGGGTTTGGACGAACTTCTCCGTTACGAATTACATATCCCAAATAAAGTACCGACGTCTTCAGAAAAGAACATTTAGCGAAATTGAAAGAAAATCCGGCGTTTACGAGAGTGTTTAGTACAGTGTGCAACCTTTCTAGAGCTTGATCTATTGAGTCGGCGATTATTAGAACGTCGTCCAAATAAACAACGACATACGAATAAGCGAGGTCGCCTAAGGCCTTGAAAATGGCTCTCTGGAAAACGGCTGGTGCATTTTTCAACCCAAACGGCATCGTCACGTATTCGTATTGACCGTCGGGGGTAACGAACGCAGTATATTCCGTCGAGTTAGGGTGAATGGGAATCTGGTGAAATCCGCTAGCCATGTCCAGGCTAATGAAGTATCTCGCACTCTGCAATCTCGCGATTTGGTCAGCAATAAGGGGTAAGGGATACCGATCCGCGACCGTATTTTTATTCAGCGCTCGAAAATCTACGCACAATCTGTCTGAGCCGTCCTTCTTCTTCACGAGTATTATAGGGCTCGCGAACGGCGAATTACTAGGTTTTACAATTTGTGCTTTAATTAACTCGTCTATCCTCTCGCGTACTATTCTTCGCTCTTCCACGCTAAGCCTGTAAGGGCTTCTCTGCACGGTGACGTTGGGATCGATTAGCCGTATTTCCAACTGGCCTGTACTGACGCGAGTACGCGGGAAACCCGTAATGAATGATTCTTTAAATCTTTCGAGAACAGAGATTAATCGATCTTTATAGTTACCGATCACATCAGTGTCAACCTCGTTAATGTTGACCGCATCTTCCGCGACTTTACCACAAGCGTTAACGACCTTTGTTTTACAAATAACGAGGCTATTTTGCGCGATATTTACGTCGAATCCCTGGCTCAAAATCTCGCGACCAATCATGATGTCGTATTTTAGGTAATCGTCAGCAAGGACATGAAAAACTATCTCCAATGTAAGATCGTTAATACGAACAGTGGACAAAATCTGAAGTGTACTCTTAACACAAGTATTCCCGATCCCCCGCATCACTACCACATCGGTTATTCTTTTACCCGAAAATTTCGAGGCTAGGGACTCTTTGATTAACGAACACTCGGCCCCAGAATCAAAGTAAAATGGATACGACTCACCCAGATGGCTTAATCTACCAGCCGGAGCTTCTACTACACAGGAGTCGATCCGGCGTTCGTCAATGGAATCGTAGTTTCTTTTCCGCGATGATGGGCAATTAGGCGCGATATGTCCCTCCTCGTGGCATTTGAAGCAGGTCACCTTCGACGATGCGGCTGGTCGTTTTTCCTTCGGGTTTCGTATATCCTGCTCCTTCCCCGTTTGTGTTTGCAGGCGACACTCCGTTCTCCTATGCCCGTGAGCACCACAGCGGTAGCACTTAATCCGAGGAACTGATAGCCTGCTGCGTTTAGCTTCAGGTTCCGTTAGTGAATTTCTTGGCGAAAATGTCGGCTGATCGTTGTAAGGGAGAATCCTCATTTCATCATGAAATTGGTCCTCCGTCCTGATATTATTCGCGAGCGTTAGTCGCCGAAAGCGTCGATCTTGTGAACTCAGCATATAAAGGGCGAGGGCATTGATCACTTCGGGCATCGTTAGATCTTGCAACTTCATCTGCAGCATGGAGCGGAGGCGACTACCGTACGCTCCCGGAGATTCAGTCTCCGACGGTCGTTCTCTGGATATCCTTATTAACGCCGAAGCGGCTGTCTCTCTGCCACCAAAACGCGAAAGAAATTGTTCCTTGAACGTTGGCCAGGTAAGCTTTCCACCGCGTACCATTTGTGAAAGCCAATGCGCAGCAGAACCCCTTAGGGCGCGATTTAGAGCGGAAAGTAACGCACTCTCTTGCATCGGGTGGTCTTTCAAAATCAGATCAGCATGAGAGCACCACGCGGATGGATCGGCGCCCGCGCCTTCGGGGTCAAAACGTGGTAACGTTGCATCCTTAGATTCCGTACTCGGTCGTTGCTCCCCCGCTTTGTGCGCTAGCGTCTGAATTAACTCGCGCACAAGGTCCATTTGCTCTTGTAGCACTTTAAACGGTACTGATCCCACTTCTGATGTCGGATCAGGATTCGAATTTTGGGCGCGCGACGACTCTTCATGTGGACTAGCCATCGTCTCACAAAGCCGAGATTTTATTTACACGTATATACAGGTCTATCACTAAGCTTAACAAATAATAAGTACAACTAATAATAAGTCTAACAAACACTAAGCCTAATGAATAATACGATCTACGAATAATTAAATTAAATAATACTATTAGCAATGTTTGAGTTCAAACGAATCCACGGTCACCGGGATAACTCCTTACTAAGCGAAACTAACTTAGACGCAAATGCGATCGTCGAAAATGCTCGATGTATCACTCTCCAAGGCAATCGCAAGAATGCCAGCCTCGTGGAGATTTTTCTCCCTGTACGATTGCATTTTGTTTTCTATCCCCGTTTGGAAGCATCGAGAAGGTTCCAAACGCCGTTGCTAGGCACACTCGTTGGAAGCATCTTGAGATTTCCAAACGCCGTTGCTAGGCAGTTTCTGCCTGGAGTTTTGGTTACTAAATACAATGTATGTCCCATTGCATCGGCACCTCCGAGGCAACATCACACGTGGCTCGGCCCGCTCTCGAGGCCGCATGCCGCCACAACCACACTTCTCGGAAAACACACACAACCACTCCAGACCTCCGTTAGATAAAACATCCATCCCGTGACCGTGGCTACGTTCAGCGACCGATTGTCACCTCGAACCCAATCTCGCCTATTACAAATCTTAAACAATTACAGCTATAATAAAATCTAGGCTAAGGTACTAGAGGATGTTCCCAAAATTTCCAAGGAAGGGCTTCGGCTTTCCTTTCATCTCCGACATATATAATAACACAGTGATGAAAGAAATAAACTGGTCAAGTAATCTAAGGAACGATAATACGTATCTATGTCAGTGTCAGTTTATTTGTTTAAGTAGTGGCTATCGACAAAGGTGTATCGTTCTAAGCTGATTAGTATCAGTTTCTACTACAGGTGCGATAAATACAGAGTTTTGCTTGAAAGGTATCGGATAAATTTTCATTATTTTCCATTCGTTGTCTTCTCTAAACGATACAGTTATCGTATATATGAGTTTGTTATCATTTGTCCATAATTTTAGTTTACTTAGATCTAGAATTAGTAGAAAGTTTTGAACTGAAAGATCGATATGATTACTCATAAAGTTTTGCTTCGTTATTTGGTCGAGTGTTGTTAAGAATTGTTTAGGTTCCATAATTTGCGGGTTTATGATTCCTTGTTTTCCTGATACTATAGTGTTAAAAATTTCGTCGATGTTAATATGGAGCTCCGATATGGTAGATTCAGTCCGAATTAGTAAAGAGATCAATATTTCGTTTTTCTCGTTATGGTTTTCAATCTTGCGTATGACGTTGCTAACGTTTTCGAGTTGATTCGTCTTAGCATAGTCTAGCACGCGTTTGATAAGTGCGGTTTGATTACTGAGGATCGTTTTTATTTTATTGTTGGAGTCAAATAATGTGTAGAGGATGAGTCGAGTCCGTGATGATTGTGGTTGGTGGCTGTAGATGTCGCTGCTGGGGGTACTGCTATATTTTCTTCCTATTTAGAATCGTGGAATAAAAATCGGACTTCGGTCGCCGGGATTCGATCCCGCGTTCCGAACGTTCGTAACCTGTTTTTTTCTTTTTTCTCTTTGTACGTGGAGAAATCCTCATGGACACTCCGCTGCTGCAATAATCGCGTAACAGCAGAGTAGTGTCGGACTCCTACCGACTAAAACTCCACGATGACCATCTTATGCGCGTGACAGGGGTGCTCCAGGAACTTCTTATGAATTAACTTCAGTTGCACCCCCTACTCGCGTTCTCTTGTTCGAGCCGGCTATTGAGTAGGCGTTAGGGGGAGGTCGTTGACCCTAGCGCTGTCACTTCTTCTGGTCGTAGTCCGTTGGGGTGGTGGCGGGGCGGCTCTGGGTCGTCTGACTGCCATCCTTCTCTATCGTCTTATCCTGCAGGGGTGAGGGTTTTTTTTTCTCTCCCTTTCCGCTCGCTCCTTCGCGAGCATAACTCGCTCGCAGAAGAGGCGGACGGCCACGTATTCCTGTGACCCTCTCAACATCGCTTCTACAATCGCTGAGGGTGTCAACGTTTCTCCTATGGCGTGCCGTAGGGTGTAGCGGGGCAGCTCCCACGCCGGACAGAGCTCCAGGGTGTGCTGCGCTGTGTCCCTGCCATCTCCGCAGTGGTGGCAGGTGTCTGTCGTCTCTCGCCTTATTCTCTTCAGGAACTCGCCGAACACGCCGTGTCCGGTGAGCACTTGTGTCATCCTGAATGTGAGTGGGAGGCCGTGGAGGCTCCTCCATGCCTCCCAGTTTGGTAGGACCGCTTCCGCGCCTCGGTGTTCGCTTCTCCCGTTGATCAGTTGGGATCGCCACAGGTTCCATGTGTCCTCCTCGGCGGTTCCTGTGTCGTTTGGAGCCGCCTGCTCGGTGGGGTCTTCTCCCGGATGCCATTCTCTCCGGCGGGTGTATCACTTTTTGAGCGCCAGCGCCCGCAGCTTCCACGGGGGGGACGCGGCTAGGGTGGACGCCGACGCGTGAGACACCGTCCGGTATCCCCTAATGATTCTGATGGCGGTCACTCTGTGCAACCTTCTCAGGAGCAGAATGCTGCGACGGCTTGCCATCAGGTCGTCCGCCCATACTGGGGCCCCGTACATCACTCGTGACCGAACGACGCCCTCGTAAATTCGGCGCACCGCGTCTCCGGCCCCGCCGATGTTCGGTAGTAGGCCGCACAGGGCATTGGCAGCCGCTGACACCTTCGGGATCAGAGAGTCGAAGTGCAGCTCGAACGTCCACTGGCTGTCGATGGTGAGTTCCAGATACTTCATCTGTGATCCCACCCGGACGGTTTTACCTGCCATGTTTATGCATAGGGCGGGCGGTGGTGTCCCTCGCCTCTTCCTGTCAAAGAACCAGGTGGCCTCCGACTTCGCAGGGGAGACTCTTAGGCCCAGTTCGTTCACGGCACGGATCGCAAAGGCCGTTGCGATTTCGCTAATGCGCAGCGTCTCGTGAAAGCCACGACCCTCGACCAGGATTAGGGTGTCGTCCGCATAACATATCATGGCCGCGCCTGGGGTAGCGGGCATCGCAGTACCTCGTCGTGCGCAACGTTCCATAGTATGGAGCCCAGCACCGAGCCCTGTGGGACGCCACGCTCGACGGATCGCTTTTCCTCTCCTTCCTTACTGGTGCAACACACCCACCTGTCGTCGAGGTAGGCTCGGATCAATCGGACGAGGTAGCTGGGAACCTCGAAGTGCTCCAGGGCCGTCACTATCCTGTCCCATGGCATGGTGTTGAACGCGTTGACGATGTCCAGGGAAACCGCCAGCGCCACGCCTTTCCGGGAGACCATGTCCTCCGCAATCGCTCGTACGCGTCTGACCGCGTCAATCATCGAGCGCCCCTTCCGGAAGCCGTACTGGCTTTCGCGCAAGCCTGGCACTTGGCCCGCTATGTGTCGTTCCAAACGGGCGGCGACTACCCTCTCGAGTAGTTTGCCGACCTCGTCCAGTAGGCATATCGGCCGGTACGCTGACGGCGAGGTCGTCGGTTGGCCCTCTTTATGGAGCAGGACCAGTCTCGTCGTCCGCCACGCCCGGGGGTAGACTCCCTCCCTCAGGCATCTTGTGAAGAGGTGCCGGAGTCTGGGGGCCATGACTCCCATCACTTCCCCCCAGATCCGGCCAGGGATTCCGTCCGGGCCCGGTGCCACGTTGCGGAAGGTCATTCTTCTGGTAGCCTCCCATATCTCCTCCTCCGTGACTTCCCAGTCGTCCCTCCATTCCAGCGGTCGTGTCGTTTCCCGTGGCCGTTCCACCGCTCTGTTTTCTTGTGGGGGAAAGAGCGTTCCGGTGATCCGCGTCAGCAGCGCAGGTTCCATCTCCGTCGTTGTCAGGGGGCCCTTCGCGCGTAGTTTCTGTGTCACCGTCCTGTATGGCCTTCTCCATGGAACCGACTCGACTGTTTCGACCAGTTCGGACCAAGCACGGTCCTTCGCTTTTTTAATTTCCTTTTGTAGCGAGCGCCGTAGCGCGCGGTACGCCCGGTAGCGCAAGGAGACTTCTTCTTCGTCGCGTCGTCGCCAGCGGCGGGCCCTTAGGTACTGTCTTCGGGCCCGGACACATCTCGTCCTCAGTTCCGCGATGTCGGGGTTCCACCAGTAAACTGCTCCGCTTCGCACCGTGCCCGGTGTGGCCCGTGGCATGGATGCGTCGCAGATTGCTGTCGTGGCTTGGCGGAGGTTCTCGGCCTCCTCTTCCACGTCTGCTTCGGTCGTCGTTGTCGTGGCCTCCCAGCTCCAAGCTGTTGCTATAGCAGCCACCCGGAGTAGATCTTCATTCCTTTCTTTTATTTTCCATCTGGGCGCTGGGCGCGCGCGCCTCTCCCTCGGCGGGCCGTGTCCGTCGTTCGTCGTCGGCATTCTAGGTACAGGTGCGTCCACCTGCATGAATATGTAGAGGAGGTCCGACACCTGTGCGTGGAATGCCTCTGACACCGTGGTTTCCTTCTCCTTTCTCTATTCTCTGCAGTCGTTCCTCCAGACGGTGCAGCAAGGATCTCATCTCCTCTGCATGGTGTTTGACTGCAGCGAGACGCGCCCTGTAGCTGCTCTCATCCGCGGTGGGGCGCGAGGCCGGCTTTTTTCGGAGTGCCTATACCGCCGCCTCCAGTGTTGCTATGCGTCTTTGCGCTATAGCGAGTGCGTCGGTGAGTAATGTGTATCCTGAATCAATGTCGAATGGACATTAGACAGTTCTATAAAAATAATAATTCTCACGATTCCACAACTTCATACCTTAATTAAATACAATTCTTCGGCGATATAATTACAAATAGATTTACAGGAACTGTGTAATATGATAAGTATCTCGTTAAAGAAATTGAAATCGTAAACTCTAGATTCTAGTATTCTTTCACTTTCATGTTTCCTATGAGCCCTTCAATCGCTAAATATTTTGCAATGAAACACGTATTATTAAACAACATAATCATACTAAATTAATTTAATGTGACTATTTATTATTATTATATAATAACACAGTGATGAAAGAAATAAACTGGTCAAGTAATCTAAGGAACGATAATACGTATCTATGTCAGTGACAGTTTATTTGTTTAAGTAGTGGCTATCGACAAAGGTGTATCGTTCTAAGCTGATTAGTATCAGTTTCTACTACAGGTGCGATAAATACAGAGTTTTGCTTGAAAGGTATCGGATAAATTTTCATTATTTTCCATTCGTTGTCTTCTCTAAACGATACAGTTATCGTATATATGAGTTTGTTATCATTTGTCCATAATTTTAGTTTACTTAGATCTAGAATTAGTAGAAAGTTTTGAACTGAAAGATCGATATGATTACTCATAAAGTTTTGCTTCGTTATTTGGTCGAGTGTTGTTAAGAATTGTTTAGGTTCCATAATTTGCGGGTTTATGATTCCTTGTTTTCCTGATACTATAGTGTTAAAAATTTCGTCGATGTTAATATGGAGCTCCGATATGGTAGATTCAGTCCGAATTAGTAAAGAGATCAATATTTCGTTTTTCTCGTTATGGTTTTCAATCTTGCGTATGACGTTGCTAACGTTTTCGAGTTGATTCGTCTTAGCATAGTCTAGCACGCGTTTGATAAGTGCGGTTTGATTACTGAGGATCGTTTTTATTTTATTGTTGGAGTCAAATAATGTGTAGAGGATGAGTCGAGTCCGTGATGATTGTGGTTGGTGGCTGTAGATGTCGCTGCTGGGGGTACTGCTATATTTTCTTCCTATTTAGAATCGTGGAATAAAAATCGGACTTCGGCCGCCGGGATTCGATCCCGCGTTCCGAACGTTCGTAACCTGTTTTTTTCTTTTTTCTCTTTGTACGTGGAGAAATCCTCATGGACACTCCGCTGCTGCAATAATCGCGTAACAGCAGAGTAGTGTCGGACTCCTACCGACTAAAACTCCACGATGACCATCTTATGCGCGTGACAGGGGTGCTCCAGGAACTTCTTATGAATTAACTTCAGTTGCACCCCCTACTCGCGTTCTCTTGTTCGAGCCGGCTATTGAGTAGGCGTTAGGGGGAGGTCGTTGACCCTAGCGCTGTCACTTCTTCTGGTCGTAGTCCGTTGGGGTGGTGGCGGGGCGGCTCTGGGTCGTCTGACTGCCATCCTTCTCTATCGTCTTATCCTGCAGGGGTGAGGGTTTTTTTTTCTCTCCCTTTCCGCTCGCTCCTTCGCGAGCATAACTCGCTCGCAGAAGAGGCGGACGGCCACGTATTCCTGTGACCCACTCAACATCGCTTCTACAATCGCTGAGGGTGTCAACGTTTCTCCTATGGCGTGCCGTAGGGTGTAGCGGGGCAGCTCCCACGCCGGACAGAGCTCCAGGGTGTGCTGCGCTGTGTCCCTGCCATCTCCGCAGTGGTGGCAGGTGTCTGTCGTCTCTCGCCTTATTCTCTTCAGGAACTCGCCGAACACGCCGTGTCCGGTGAGCACTTGTGTCATCCTGAATGTGAGTGGGAGGCCGTGGAGGCTCTTCCATGCTTCCCAGTTTGGTAGGACCGCTTCCGCGCCTCGGTGTTCGCTTCTCCCGTTGATCAGTTGGGATCGCCACAGGTTCCATGTGTCCTCCTCGGCGGTTCCTGTGTCGTTTGGAGCCGCCTGCTCGGTGGGGTCTTCTCCCGGATGCCATTCTCTCCGGCGGGTGTATCACTTTTTGAGCGCCAGCGCCCGCAGCTTCCACAGGGGGGGACGCGGCTAGGGTGGACGCCGACGCGTGAGACACCGTCCGGTATCCCCTAATGATTC
>NW_022884447.1:0-95191 GCF_011952205.1 Bombus bifarius
GTGTTTCGAATCGAGCTTTGACACGGACAAGTTTAGATTTCGACACTTCTGCTTTTCACGTCGAGCTCTCGCTATTTGCTTCTCCATTGGAAATTGCTAAAAGCATCGTAATCGATACCTCATCGAAGTTGCGCCCGATACTTTTTAATTAGAGATACCAGCTGCAATTTAAATGACGGATGAGTCGAGGTTTGAGGATCGTCGTAACGAAAGCAGAGAAGGGCTTGCTCACCCTTCGTTAGTTTGAGCTTGGCTTCTGTTTGCCTTGCGTTTAACTGGATTGCAAACCGTAACTTAAGAGGCCAATGGAATTAAAGGAACAGTTACACAGAGTATATCGAAAGTAGCTCCATTAAAAGAACTTCACTGTACAATATCGATCGCTAGTCTCTGGTAATTCTAAATTTCAGTGCTTTTAATACAGGTCTATAGGCTTATAAATATGCATACGCATATACATAGATGTACATATACATAATGCGTAGCAAGGCTATAACAGAAATTAATCACGTTCCTATGGTGGTGGGTTCGTTAAAAGCGATGAATTATTATAATGGGGACGAATTTACGAGCATTCATAGATGAATTCCGTGGAAATCATTGTTTGAACTCGTGAATGATTCAAAGTTTAAATAGCTTGGCGCCCCGAGTGTTTAAAATTATCATATTATGATTGTGTGTGTCGCGCCGCACGTGGAAACTGATATCAATCACGCAGAGAAGGGAGGAACGAAGAGATATTGGTTGACGTGTTTCACTAAAATTTTGCGAAATATATAGCGGACAGACGCAAATTCGCGGCGAAATATTTGCATAAATGTCGTGGAAAATGCGGTGATAAGCGGTGTATTTGACAAAGCACGCCTCTTCGACCGCGTATGTTTATGCATGATCTAATGACCACGATAAATATTTATTACGGCGGCGGTTATGAGCGTAAATATCCGGGCAAAACTCGTTAAAATATGCATAAACGTATTTACGCACGGAATTAAATGTAAATAAAAAGTAAGGTCCATACGCGAGTACCCTCCGGTCGCGAGAGGCGAAAACGTTAAATTATGGTCTCGTTACCGCGTACACGGTGCGAAAGCTTGATCAAGTCGTTTCAGTTCTTGACTATGATTTTCCCTCGAAGAAAATCCGGCATATTTCCCGGAGGAAACTGCTATTTCTCTCTTTTATTGGGCTAGAAGAATAATTGAACGCCTCCATTACGAAATGGAATCTCTGTAACGGTGACTAATTCGACCAAGTAATTCCACGATGGATTTCGATTTATCTTCACAAGTTATTAACTCGTTCTCGCCGACGAATTCAATCATCAACTTATACCGTGATTTTAAGCTATTCTGGTATTCAAATTTTACATTATAATCTAGTCGCAAATAATCTTATCCTTCGATTTAAATTCGTCAACTTGAAACTCTGTATTCGATTACCATCCAGGGAGTGGAAACCACCGTTTTCTAATTATTATTCCACCAAAAGATCAGCAAAGGCTTTCATTTCCTTTTACGAAGTTCCTCGCTTCTCTTTCGAGTCATTATCGATGTTAAATCGGCGCCATTATGGCGAGACGCTGAATGCTGTTTCTGTTGACACGATAAACCGACGAAGATCGTTGGTAGACGAGCAGATTTTCGAACTCTCCAACAATCTTTGACTCTTCGTTGCGAGCTTTTATGTCCCGCGAGAGCAGGGAAAAAGGCAAAACCGTCGCGTTGAATATTTTACTCGGAACCGTGCGGCGTTCGCGGTTAAGGGAATAATAAAACGGCGTGTCGTAAAGGAAAACAGTACTTTAAGCGCTTCGAGAAGCAACTGGCAGGAATCCCCGGGGATAATGAAATCTTCGTAGAAAAGACCCTCGACGAAATTTTAGACTGTTTATACTCGACTATGTATATTACTATTACCCTTGTGGAAATAGAAAGGATTGAATTGGAAAACTGAAATGTCAGCTCTGTACGAAAGGTTGGGATCTATCGATGCAATGATTTAAAGAAGCTTGTATTTGCGACATTTTCCAATAACAAAAGTAAAATAATTCTATCGTACGTGTTTATTTTATATCTGATTATTCGATTGATTGAGTCGGTTGGAAGCCAGTGCTGATTAGTTTCATAAATTCGAATATCAAGAAATAATACAAAGAAAGTTAAGTAGGTCATTATCAGAACTTGGAAATCTTAAAAAGCTCTTTACACGCAAAAGAAAACCCACCTCGTGTACACTTATCTCGCGGTTAGAATTTCAAGAAGAAACTTCTCCTATGTATACTCTTCTTTTCAAGAAATATCCTATTGACTCGGAGCAATCGTATTCTCTTTGTATCTCTCGGTTTAACCATCTCTTCTCACATTCAAATTCCGCGCGTTTCTCGCTCCCATCCACAACACCTAAAGTAATTACACGGAACAAGACCTGGTTGGCGAAAGAGCGATAGATAGCCTTCGAACGAGTCTCCAAGGAAGAAAAAGTATGACGGAAGAACGTGTTTAGGTCTCTTCGAGTCTCGAACGAGAACTGCGGTCGAAGTCAGAAGGAAACGGAGTTTTTTCTCGCGCTTAATCGCGACGACGTAAGAAGTTCATTAATCTTGGTCGCCTTTGAGACGTTCCTTCAACCTTCCGAATTACCTGCTATGGTTTCCTCCCGACTTTTCACCAGTCGTCCAATTTCTGAACTTCATCGTCTTATGGACGTCCCGTAATTACTTTCTCGGGTTCGCGTTATGCTAGTTGCGTTCCACGGAATAGGGGTTCCTGGTCCTATCCATCTTCATTCCAACGACGATTGTCTAAAAAGGACGGAGTTTGCTTCTAATCTAAAACCCTTTCATCTTTTAACGAGTAATTCGTGTTCCATTCGTGTCACGACACTTCAGATTTTAAAGTCATCGTTGAATTACTTGAACCGCTAATTACTCTATACACCCTATATCCTTCTCAATTCCCCATTTTCTTTTTCAAACTCATACACTTTTCTATCCCATTATCACGTACGCGAGCTACGAATTTTTTAATTCGCCAAGTTCCATTCAAGCGAACGCATTGAGCCTCGTTCAATGAAACCAGCCAAACTTCATTCGTTCATTCGTGTATTACGAAAGGGTACAAAGGAGATCTTTTGACTGGCGTGAAACTACCCTCGGAATTCTCCGGCGTTTTTCTCAATCTCTTCAATTTCAACGCTCTGGTAGAGAAGGATCGCGATTCTCCGCGAGGAAAGGAATTACCCGTAGTGAGAAACACGAGGAATTTGTGCTCCGTCTTGATACATGTGCTTAACAAACCGCTTTTAAGAATTCTCATCAGGCGTGCAAATGACGCTTTTTTTCCGCTGCTGCAAAGTAAACGACTAACGCTAACGAAGGCAGCAAAGATTCGCGTCGGTGAATGTGTTTTGAATGCACTTGTACCTGCCTGCGTGTACACCGAAGAACCTTCTAATTAGTCAGCTGGTTATCTTTCGAGTAACCGTTTCAAACAGCCATTTTCTTCGTCCGCTAGCTCGTTGTGTTTCGATTATTTTACTTGTAATTCGTGAGTCTTATCGATTCCAATGACGATAAGACTTTAATCGTGTAAGTGCTGCCTCTTTTTCCGAATCTTTTCGTACTTTGTAAGAAGTTTTCTTATACAGCAAGCTGTAACTAAAAGAAATCTATGTTACGAGGCTTTCAAGACGACTGTTTATAACAATATCAATTTATCCGATTGCATATACAATTGATTGCGAGCAGAGATAATAGGAGTTGGATGAATTTAGTTTTGACACAAAATAAGGAAGTAGTTGGAAAAAACGAAGAGATATAGGGTGTATAGATAGACGAAGAAAAGCATTAGACTCGTGTTGCCTCGTTTCAGAAGATACGGTTAATGAGACATTTAATAGCAAAGTTTCGTCATTTCCGTGGAATGATCCATCGCTGCCTGTATCGTATCATACTGTGGCGCGAATTTATGAACAGATATTTCGTATATATAGAAGAGGGGTAACTCCGAAGATGCTCTGATTCAGAGAAAGAATATTCTGATCTGTGTATTATACACCTGCTTAATCCTTTCTTACGCTCGAACTGCAGAAAATGGATTTGATCGATGCAGAAAGTTTCACACGAGTAAGAGCACTTACAAAATCTGTCCTTGACAGCCAAAGGCAACTATGGAGCCAGAATATCAAAGAAAGTTCGTGCAAAAATCCGACGAACTCTGTTCTGCGGTAAGCAGAATAGTGAAGGAGTTGGGTTTCGTGTCTAAGAGTTTAACGATCGTGGAAGAAGCGTTCGAAGGTCGATAGAGTGATCTGAAAGCCAGTTCAAGTTATTTTGGGCGCAGGTAAGAGGTCCTCTCCGAGCTAGCAGCTTCGACAGACGCCGATAAAACCCACTCCGAATCTCTGGCAAATTCGATTTTCTCCCTTTGTTGACGATTTTTAATTCCTCGAGGATTTAACACGCGCAAAATTTATCTCTTTTTCTTCTTATGTAAGCAAACAGCTTTGTCGAATAGGGAAAGTTAAATTTATTACAGAGGCGGATCCAAGTTTCTATTACTCCCTGGTCGTTTGGTTCGCGAGCGAACTTCATTCGGACGCCTCGAAAATCCAATCAATCTTTTCCTTACGAGGAGCGAAGTTAACCGAAAAGTTTCACTGTTCGCGATTCAGAACAGAATGTAGGACGTTCGATCGTTCGCGGGGGGATGAGACTGGGGGAGGATTGCATTCTTCTTTGAACGGATTATAGCGGAAAGAATTCTCGCCTGGAACTCGGAAAATCGCCGATAGAGATAAAGAGAGCGAACGAAGGAGACGAGACGACCCCTTAAGTCCTAAACGCGCCGTGGTATTTGGCGGTGAACGCGCGCGCTAAGATATCGCTAGGGATCACGGTCATTTAGATAAAGACGGAGCTTTATTAAATTTACACCCTCGATTGTGGCGAGGGGCGAAAATTGCCGGGGGGAGGGGGAGGGGATTCGGAGCAGGACAATATTATCGACGAACTTCCAAGAAACCGTGTTCCAACAGGCTCAATATCGAACGTGAGGAAATTTACGAGGGTGCAGAGTGTCTGAAAACTCATTCAACCGTTTCTTCCATTCTTTTCTGATTATTTTTTAATCGATCTTGATCTATTGTTACATTAATCAAATATTGTTGCGGCTACAGAATTTTTGTATATTGTCGGAATCCCGCTGGAAATTCAGATTATTCAGAGCATAATTCCAATTCTAATAATTCGTATTTTGTATAAACATTGTTAGAGAAATAGAAACTTGAATATTTGACGGATCGAACTCGAACTTGGACTTTATTTTTGCGTATGATTTACGTTCTGTGTACGCACCTGTAAATCTCTCACAAACATTCTTGGTCTAATAAGAATCTAATAATAATGCATCTAATAAAAACGTATAACGCAAGAAATTTGTGGTATCATGGTTGGAAGCTTACCTAACTCTCCTTTGTGCTACGACTTTGTGAAATCCCCAATTCCAAAGGGTTAATTCCCCAATTAGTAAAAACCTAGAGACCTAATAATCAATTGGTAAAGTGAAGCATTAAACGAATCTGCACGTTTAAGCTGCCTGAACGATTTGGATTCGAGACAAGAGGAGAGAAATGAACACTGTGGAAGATATTATGGCCGGGTAAGATCAACGGTATTAAGGATAAACGGCGATGATATTGCAAAAGTGTCGGCCAACGAGGGTTGTTTTAGTTAATGCAGTGGCGTTTTAATAGGGGAACCTGGCAGAGTGGTCGGTGGAATTTGTACAATTGCACGCATTAAGGGATATTTACGTTACGAGCGCAAACATGATCACGATGAATGGCAAACAACAGCGTATTTATTACGGCAATAAAGATACCATATTTTTGCGATAGGGGAGCCGCGAGGACACGTTAATATCTTTTCCGCTCAAAGCAGGGCAGTTTGAGTTGCAGATTTGCTTGGTGCCAAGTGAATTTACAGTGGCCATTCGGACGAAAGAACAGCCGAAAACCGGAGGAACAACTTGATTTTTCGAGTCTCACTTCAGATTTATCGGATCCTCGTTCGAATTCGAGAGTTTATTCAGCGTGAAACGTTGGAATGGAATCGCGAGCGTTTATGCTTTCGTAGCATCGATTTTCAATACACATTTAACTGAATAGTTGGGGAATTTTTCCACTTCTTCAACAGAAATAACTGTTACACGATGCTTTTACAAGGTTGATCAGGATTCTTCTCTTCAGCGTGACTCTCTCGTTATTGTTCTTTGAAAAGAAAGAAGTCGATCGTTTTAATTGAAACTTTTATTAACTGTTCTTCCAGATATATTATTCATTGTTATTAATCTGACAATCGTTCATTATTTATTCCATTACTGTTGATTCTCTCACTTTTTCATTGAAATATCCTTTCAGCTTCCTTACAGCCTAATTCTCAGTATTGAATATTCTTCCTATCAGTCTTTCTATACATTCTGAGTCGCTGCTTTCATTAGTTTCACAAAAAATGTTGCAACTAGGTTGTGTCTATCAAGACACACTAACCAAATGCAGCAATTCCTTACAAATGCATAAAAATAATTGCGACTTACAGTTGTTACTGCTTCTCTAGAATCTTTCTATACGCATCGACAAAAGATCACGAAACCCGGTGAAATTTACAAGAAGCCGATAATGAACGAGCGCGTTAATGACGCCCTTATCTGGTGGTGGCGTCGCGTACAAGTGGCTTCATAATTCACGCCTTATCGCCAGCACTGGACGCGCGGCCTTTTCACACAGCCGATTTTCCCCAATTCCCTGTCGGCTCGTAAAATTGTTTCAACCTCTCTTATAAACTGTACAATCGTCCTAAAAAGAAAGTTGCACGCATTCGAGAAAAATTGAAAACGCTCGAAACGCCGACGAGCTCGCGCACAATGCAAACATTCGACGCGTTTCATGATCCGTACATCTTGCCTCTTCGTGTTTTCCGTAGATCGGAAACGCGAGTAATCCTCCACTGCGAGAGGATCGAGATTTATCGTGAAAAAAATAGAATTTCCTTGTGGAATGCTTTTAACGGGACGAAGATTAGCGAGAATCGATACGTGTTGCTCGTAGAAGAGGATGAAAGCGCCTCGATGACGATGCATCTGAAGCTTCTTTGTTCTTCGATGATCGTACTTTTACAGGGATATGGAAACATTAAAAATATTTCTCTACGATGCTGTAAAATCGTTGCTTCGCGCAGTATGCACTAGCGCAGTTTTAATTTTAATGTTGTCGAGTTAAAAGTGTTTGCCATTTACAGTGGAAATTGTAACAAAGGAATAAAAATTTTTATTCCTACATCTGAAAATTGTACTCTGACAGAAGCGTAGATATACGAGGACGTTATTACAAGCGTTTCTGAAATGAAGAAAATGCGCAACGTCTTGCGCGAGCCATTGTTAAGTAGTAACAGTCAACAATAAAGCGTCGAAGCCCTATATCCAAGTAGAAACGACCAGAATATAAAAGGCAGACGTATAGCCGATGTAACTAACGAAACATAGTCAAACTTCAGTGCATAAAAATTCGTAAAATACCTCCAACTGATTTGCATTTGAGAAAGGAGGACCGACCAGCAATGGAAAGGGAATGAACTAATCCTCGCCGAAAGGACGACGAAAACATTACGTACGAACGAAATTGCGAATTTGCATAAGTTTCGCCTCGGCCTTTTCGTGTTCCGTTTTTCAGCAGTGCTTTGGCTGTTCCATCAGCTAGTCGATGGTAAAAGAAAGGAAAAACGAAGAAGCTTATATCTGCCTTTCGGGTGATTTTATTCCACGGAAATAGCTGGCAACTAATGGACTTCCGTGGTTCTCGTTCTGAGGCCATCTCGTCCAATTGTTCCATCGGTTCTTTGCTTCTCATAACTTCAATGAAGTTGCCGTACTCGCCAATAAGTAATTCGAGGAAGGGACAGAATCTGAAATGTTAGGAAATCTTCATCGGTCGCGAGTAAGCGTTGGCATTCAATGCAGACCAATCTTGCCTGTTGTGTACAAGTTTTCTGGCTGACTTTTATCTTAATATTCCGGACGCGGCAAGTTCAGATAGTCTTCCGCGAAACTAACTTTTCACGGTTAGTCTGGAATTTAAATTTCACGAATATAAAGCCGGTGTATTTAAATATTTTTCGATACCAGCCTCAGCTTATTGACGGCGATAAAAGCATAGATTGGCGTATTAATAAAAAAAAAAAAAATACCGGTGTTCCCATCTGTGAGTTATTAACCAATTTTGTTCGTGACGCGAGAAAAATAATTTCGCCTTAATCTCAAAATCTGTTTTGCGCGTGAAAATATCGCGCCTCTTCTTCGCACTGCGAATTGAATACCTGTCAAATTTGAATCAGGAACCGTATTGCACGCGCACGTGGAAGGATAAAACGGTGCCTCGTCGCGTAATTAAACTGCGCAAACAGCGTCGCGACTCGAAAATTAATCGGACGACAAACCGAATGAGAGAAATTCTGCTACAATATTTCCTGAGTCAACACACAATTGTTTTTCCAAATATTTTGTTCTTTTTTTCGTCATTCCTCTTGTCCAAAAACCTGTGACACTGAACAAGGGGAAACAAATTATTTCTTCATTCAAGTCACACACATCACTGTGAACAAAAAGGGGGAGAAAAAGAAAGAAAAAAAGAAGAAGAAAGGGGAGAAAAAATGAAAAAGAAAATAAAAAAAAAATGAGAAAAAGATGAAAAAAGAGAAAAATGAGACAAGGTATGGCACTGAATATTCCAGGGTTGTTAAAATGGCTATTCTGTCTCACGCACACGACGAAGGAGAGTACGGATTCTTACATTTGGCAGTGTTCCATTACCGAGTGTCGGCGAGATGAAAAGGCTGCGAGAGAACAGCACTGGTGACAAAAAGTGCCCTGTCTGACTGTCCTTTTGTGAAAGAGAAGATCCTGCACGGCCTTTCAACTTGACACACTCTGCCTGAAATCTGACTGGAAGGAGTTGAACCTGCAATTAATTATGCACGAACGCTGAATCGGGGCATCTTATGTCTCCCAATTCGAATAGATGATTACTCGGTTCGTTAGGCTATCCTTGATTCCCTCGTTTGACTATCGAGTTTATCGGTGATAAAACTAGACAGAGTTTCATTCGGAGAAAATGAGAATCACGGGGTAATGGTAAAAGGTTTTTTGTAAAATCCGCTGTTTTCACATTCGCCAGTGAAATGCGAACTGTTGGTGTACAGAGTCTGCGTGGATTTTTCGCCCGATTTTCTGTGAAATACTGTTATTTGGGTATTTAACTAATACATTTAAGCACCAGATTATATGTTCACAAGTAAGAGTCCTAATTTTTAATGTTCCGGCCTGTTACCGTTTTAGTTCCATCTTTTGTTTATTATTACAAAAGATTATGCTACGAAGATATTAAAATATAAATGTATTTTTTGTATAGACGAAGTACATGATATGAGCGAAATAATTATTAAACGTAAATTAAAAGACAACAAGACATGTATTCAAATTCACTCTTGTTTCAATCCGAGACTCTGTTCGTTATTACAACGAATGGATTTCTTTTTTTTGTAAACGAGATACACGACGTAATCGTAGCTATTACCAAATATAAATGACAAAACAACGAAACTGTCTGAGCTCGGTAGCTTGTAAACTTCCCAGCCGACAAGAAATTAAATGTAAATCGTCGGACGAAGCGTTGTCGACCGGGGTAATTCGAGCCACGATAAAACTCGGCCTGCTCGATTTAATTAACAATTTAGTGGCCGCTAGATAGAGGCAGATGCTAGAGGGCCGACGCAAATGAATTTTCATAGAACACTTGCCTCGTAGGATTTACAATCGGTTTGATTAAACTCGGCCGCTAATCCATTCGACCTGGTCGCACATTGCCGAAGGAAAGTTATTTGCCAACAATTCTCAGACAGTTTCTCAAGCCTTCGATTTAATTTCACCGGCCAGTGCAGTGCCAGAGAATCTCTGCATTCTGACCACATGGAATTATACGTCACAGAAACGCAATTGATCGATCGTAACGATTTTTACGCCGTAAAATTGGCAGTGCTCACTGGTAAAGTGGTTTTGGTCTGTTTCCCCGCCTTTTTCTCTTTCAACCCCTCTTTACAATTGTTCCGATTGCTTTGTTTCGCTGAGTTGTTCTCTTTCTGCTCGTTCAATGGACTTTGCTCTTTGTCCCGTTTCACTTCTCTGAAAGTGTACGTTGAGAAACTTTCAACTAAAAAATACTTTTACATGTGTATCGCTCTTTCTTTTTCCTTTCGTCTTTGCAGCATTATTTGGTGAAATATTTCGATGGGAATGCCAATTTTGTTCTACAATAGCGTTAATGATGTTATTCGATACAGTTATGAAATGGGAGATAGTTGCTTGAAACAATTAATTAAACTGTGTTACAGAAACTTGTGATACTCTATATTAAACGGGAGGGGAAGCCGGAAATTATTGGAGAATCAGAGTCAATCAATGGTTTAAGCGTCACTCGATATTCTGTGGATGAATTTTCGAGGATAGATAACGTAAATCGGATCACGAAAATCCCTGTCTTACAGGTTACGATGGCGAATTAACGCGAGATCCTAGGAGAGATTGTTCGTGATCAATGGTTTGATCGACGACGGTTTCTTTCGCCAACTACACATAATTCATATTGTTCATTCCGCCGCGTACAATATTTCCATTCTAACATCGTAATCGTAAAGAGGATAAAAGTTTTTACCCGTTATGAATGAAATAAACTTCTTATTTTTTGATTGTCAAATTTTCGATCCAGCTCGATTATTAATTAATAGACTCAATGTAATCATGACAGTAGTGTCTCATTACAGAACTAATTTCAAAATGTTTTACATAACATGTATAACAGATACAAGAAGTTGCCCATAGCAAATGTTCAAATTACTATCGCGAGCCGGTGTATCTGATTCATATTATTATAATACGCTAGAGATCTCACAAACCTATTTTCGACAAATCCTATCATTGATCTCACGGGTTTCACGGAAAGTCAATCACCACGTAGACGCGAAGTCATGAAACTAAATGTAGAGTCCCCAGAGAGACGTCTTCTGGAGCGGTGTTCCATGTCCTTGGGAATATACTCACCAGCGGCATAATCTACGGTTAAATCTACGGTATAACCTGGATTGTTCGACTAAATCAATCTTGATTAATCCCCATGGCTATCCCGCTGGGTCATTAAAACGTTCTGAAAGGCGCAACGATGTTTAATGATCGCCTGTTAAAGGGATTTTCGTTCACCACCGGTCATAATGGAAGGACATTAATGGGTCCGTGGGTGAATGCGCCAGATATTTCATTTGCATACGACGAAGGACTGTGGAAGGTAGTCGTAAAGACCGGGCTCACTGCCGTCAGCTTAAGACTGCGCAGTCAGAAGATTCAAGTAGTAGCGGATGACACTAGTCAGGCAGCAGTGCTACTCTATTTCGGCGGATGTTTCGAATAGTTCTTTGGATGATTAAACTTGAGACGTTCCGTGTTTAGTCACTTAATAATTTAAGAATGAATTCTGTATAACTAAATAAGTTGAAACATCGTACGTAGCATACATTGCATTCATTTTGCTATATACTTTGACTCATTTTCGACTCAATTGTCTCTGTATCGTTATAACATTTCTCAAATTACGAGGATAATGTTTATAATTTGTTACATCGTTTCAATTATATATTAGAGTTTTTTTCAAACACTGTGAACGAATTGAAACATGATTCGCAACACGATGAAGACATTCTAACTCCCCTTATGTTGCATGATAGCGTAATTAACGGTAATTAATTATTGGTTAATTAGGCTCTACAAAAGCCAAGCGTTGAATTTTCTTTGAAAGTTCATTATCCAAATTAATCGTTTGCCTCTCGAAAAGATACATCCCCATCTTCATCCTAAATTATTTAATCTCAAAGGAACATTAATATGTCTCTCCGCTGACAGTTTCGCGATGATCACGTTCCGCTTTAACACGGCGCAAGGAAAAATCACGAGTCGCCGAATAACAAAGCGGCACTTTGTTGCATTAAAAATAAAGCCGGCGGTGGCTCTGTAGCGAGCGAGGCTATTTTTTTCCCTCGGCCGGATTATGTAAATAATGCATAAGTCAGAGCGCAGGGGTGAGGCGTGCGACACACGAAGAATCCACTTCGCTGTTGTAATTCAGCCCGTAATTAAAACGCATAACCTTATCTAACTGCGTGTAACGCGCGAACCGGAGACAACTCGAAATTACGAGAGGGTCCGTGACATATGAAAATTAGCCAACGTGCCACGGAAAAGGTGCTGGCGTCGTTCGTCGAAACGTTCGTCGAAATTTTCACCCCTCGCGAACTTTGTCGCCAAAGAACCGGGAAGCAAACCAAACCTCATTAAGCTGCAGAAACACCGGTTTATTAACTTTAATTGGAAACGTTAATCGACTACTAGTGTCGGTTCTTAAACTCCCTAAAATGTGACCAAAGGGACGAGAACATCAAAGCCCGGGTCGAAACGAATTAACATAGATCAACGGTTCGTTTCCCCTTTTTGTTTCATCGGTGGTTAGTCTCTGATACTTCTCAAAGTTAATTAAACGTTGAGATACGTTTGCTGAACGATTCGCCGATAAAAACTGGTTGCATACGAATCGAGCTGATTTCCTAGATAAAATACATTCCTGGTTATAAGTGTCATAATACCTATATAGATATTAATAAATTAAGTATCAATATACTTAGTATAAATTGGATATATCTTTCATTATTTTTACTTTATCACAGTATTATTATAAGCCTGTCATTTTATTAGCATCATTAGTCACGTATTTCAACTTTTAGTTGCTCTTCATCGAGATTTATTTATATTTTTCCCGGATTAATTATTCATTTCCTATGTTTATATTGTGAAATTTCTGTGTGCCAGAAAATTGATTATCCCGCTTCGGCTGAGCACACGAGGTTCCTCATAAATTAATTACTAATCGTTCAAACGAAAGTTGAGTTCGCCCATGTGACAAATGTAGTTATCACAGGCGCGAAGTTGTTCTGGAACGAACGGCGAGATAATGCGCGTCGATACGCGAGATGAACGTGCTCGTTCACTCTCGAGGAGGCGAAAACTACAACTAAGCTCGACGCGTAAATCATGATTCTCGTTAGCTCGATTTGAGCCGATTACTGCTCAATGGGGAGAGAAAGATTTCACGACAACGGTGTTATAATCCGAATTGGATTAAAACACATAGGGTGTGTCGTTTTATCTCAGATGTATAGATAAAACTGTTTAATTGTACACCGCAGAATCGTTTTAATTGTAAAGCTCTCTTCGCTTCTTATCTGATGAAGATATACAGGGTAGTCCACGCAGCTGTTCCATTTTATAACTCTGTTGCCAGTACAGTTACAGAAAAATGCCAAAGGAGAAAGATGAATGGTTCAAGGAGTACTACATCCGTAGGACTATATTTTTTTTAGAAGTGCAATGGTGCATGTGCAATCAACAATTTCAGTATTTTTTTACCTAGATATATTCCTTTCGTCATTCTACGAAAGAGAATATTAATGTAACACGGTCGAGAACTGTTTAATTTAAAAGATACTTTGACTTTAATTTTGTAGAATATCATATGAAAAACAAGGAAAGACCTGACAGTGACGCAATACTCTTACATTTGTGTTTTCATTGTCTTAAGTTTAATGTTAATAAATTTTACATTAAAAATGATATTACAAGTGTTGATTGTACACGCACCATTACGCTTCTAAACAAAACATGATCCTACGTATGTAATATTCTTTGGATCATTCATCTTTCTCCTTTGATGCTTTTCTGTAACTGCACTGGTAATGGAATTATAAAGTGAAGCAGTTGCATGGACCATTCTGTACATAATATTTCAGATATTTCTACGTATGCAAAATGATTTTAGTCGCAAATAATCTTCTTTGCCTCATTTCATTTAGTGTTTATCTTAGAGCCAAAGAAGTAGAGTAGAATTTTATACTTATACCTTTCATTTAATGGTATTTCTATCTATGTCATATAGTTTACGATAGAACTCCACTTATCCGTACTTTGTTATTGAATCAGTTAATGGACTTAACAACTCTGTTTCAGATATACGAAAGATAGTTAAATTTCCAATATCCGAACGGTTACGTTCGTTCGGAGCTACAGTTGTACGAATCTGTATGAAAATGTATCTTTATAATGGAATTATAATATGTGTACGTTAATTTGTGTTCAGAATAAATTGCATGTACGTTGGAGAACAATTAATGATATTTCAATACTTAGTATCGAAACTAATTACGATTAATGAGAAGAGATAGAGAGAATTGTATTCATTTATCACCAAAATGTTTCTACAAGATAAAAATCTGATCAAGTTTTTCCACATCTCCTTTCGCAACACAAAGAACAGTATTAATTTAACAACTCCACAAATTTATGCTATAAATTTTTAAATAATCTCTCTTGTGATCTGGAAGCCTTAACAAAAAGGAAAGGAAAGAAAGTTACGATCGCTTTCGAATATAAAGAAATGTTTCGTAGCACGCAAAGACAAAGCGCTGCAAGAACGTATTAGCCAGAAATACGCAGGTAATTAAACGGCAGGCCGCTTAACGCGACCAAGAACGCATGACGTGAAATAACGTACGTGCTGCCTAAGGACAGTGCCGAGTATCCGTCGTTCCAACGCGAATAACCGGCCGTGTAATAACTGCTTGTATTACGTATTAATGCCAGGTCCCACGCTTTCCTCGTTTCCAACCTCGATCTCGTGACGCAATCGGTGAAAGTATATAATAAGCGAACGAGCATAATCGATTAGTCAGGGACCGAGTGTTGTTTCCTCAACTGCGTGTTGCGTCGATTATTCGTCTGTTTCGCGACGCTTTTCATTCCGCTACCAGAACGAAACCACACAGCTACAGCTTGTCGTCGAATTACAAGCAGGAAAATCGGACGTGACGATGATTACAAAGCCGTCGCGACACAGCAACGCATCTTCCCGTTGACGAGAGGAGACAGACTCGTTCCTCTGTTCTTTCAGTCGTGTAATTACTGCCATTTCCAACCGTTCATTCGTTCTGACGTGCCCCCTAATTTGATTGACCGAATCTTCTACTCCTCTAACGAAATTTCCTATTTTTGTCGCGGAATCCAGTTGCGCTGTTTCCTCCGGATAACACGAGAAAACTATTCCCGTCAGAGAAAACTCTTCCGGATGTAGCGCGAGATCTATCAGAAAGAGAAATTATAAACTGTTATTCTGCGAAAGAAAGAAGTACGAAATGGAATTAACGGTTGATTACTTGGTAATTTTATAGACTAAGTAATATGAATTACTCTTCCATCAGTATTCGTATAGTTTCTTTACTCAGTTACCAAGACTTTTTTTTACTCAGTTTCTCTTTGGATTACAATTTTTACCACCAATCTTCCGCCGCTTTTAATTAACTTTTATTCTATTGCAGTTAATACGATCAAATTTTATCCTTCGTTACCTTAAATCAATCATACCTCGATACTATCAGCAAATTATAGCACTCCATAATTTGCAAGTAACTCTCTGGATCCCCAAACCGAACAGCCAACATTGTATGCAACATCGCAACAAATACTGCAAGTAAATCGCTAGCTCGAACAAAGTGCACTGACTTGTCGAGTTGCACCCATCGGTCGGCAATTCTGCCTTCGTTTTCTATTTAACCAGACAATCCGTGAGAGGCTGAGTTTACGAACAGCGCAGCTGCTTCTTGTCGGTGTGTAATTATTGTTGTCCATGACACTGATGTATTACGGTGGTCAGCAGCCACGTGTTTTCCGCACGGGCCTCGGTATTTCTTGCAGTTTCCGCAAACGTATGTTTTCGTGGACGGTTTACTTTTTCCCTCGGTGACCCGTTAGTGTGGAAAAATCGCTCGTTTCCATCTTTCTCGTCACACTGTTGCGCAATTTACTTTTTGGCGGAAGACGTTCTCGCGAGAACACCAGGAAACCAAGCGTTCTATACCCATTAAGAACCACCTGGCTTCTTGCATTTCTCTCCTCTTTATTCCCGAGGGAATACAGTTTAAGACTATAGCTTCCTGTTTCGTCCTTTGTGATTTCTACGTAGAAGGAGAAATTATAGAATTCCGGGGATTCTAGAAATTCTATAATTACAGAGAATCGCTCGAACGATCGATATTTCTCGATTGAAAAATTATTAGAAAGTTAGTGAAGACTTCGAGCGAAACGAATGTCGTTGATTATTCCTGAATGTATATAATTTTTCTTATTATTATTTGTTCATTAATAAACATAATCCCTTTGATGTTAAAGACGAATAAGTACTGACTTTTCTTCCCTTACTTTATTTTACTTTACTTTAACCTTCCATTAATTTAAACAAATATGACTTGTACAATCCATTGTAATTAAATATTATATTTTATACATTATATATTTTACATATATTTTATATATTGATTACATCCTGAATGATGGTATAAGATCTATGTTTGCACTAAACATATATTTTATGTTTAAATGCAACTAATCTGTTATATAATATTGTACAATTGACAAAACTTTTGAATAACCCGCTTTCAGCTGCTATGCTTCAAATTAATTCAAACTTCGATAAACTGAAGTCCTTGTATCAAAATGCTTTGCAATAATTTAATCGTTTCAATCGTTTCAATCGATAAAATTCTCCGTGAAAGCCGGTAAAAAGTTCTTGCAAAGGACGTCGGTCCGTTAATCTGAAAAGTCGGCGAAAATTTAACGGCACTGGATTAAATGAGTGTGTTTAATTAAGAGGTTCCGGGAACGAATAATGGCTGAATCATTGAATCAATGCGTAATAGTAACGTCGAACGAGCTTCTAAGCCCGACAGCGTTCTAATCACGCGTCATTATTTATGAAAATAATATCTCAGCTAATGGCCTAAATACGTACATGCTTATCGCGGCACGTCTATATTTCACGGTTAATGCGCTGTGACTGCGGTCGAATCAGTAGATTGCAGCCAGCTGACGCCTGCAACGCGACCTATTACCTCTACGAATCAATTGCCTCGCGTTCTTCGATAACCATCCCATGGAACAAGCCCATCGTGGTCTATCTGTGGTTCAGTTTCGATTTACTGCGAACTTTGTCTCCTACACCGGTCATGAAATGCCCAGTATTCTTCTTTCTTTCAATCTGTATATGAAACTTTGTCTAAAACGTAGATATTCTTGCTTTTCATTTGAGGGAATTTCCATTAAAATTCATATTTGGAATATTCATGTAGGAATTATGAATGTCCATTTAAAAGAACGCTTTGATCAATTATTTTAATTGAAGTCCCGAAATTTGTATTCGAGACACAAGGATTATTACTTTCTCTCAGAGAATGTATTAATCAATACTTGAAATTTTTATTTAAGACACAGGGATTATCGACCCTCTTCCGAGACCATTTCGATTAAATTTAATACCCTCTATATCGAAACTAATGAGAATGTCTATCGATCCCTCGGTAATATTCCGTTAAACCTGTCAAACCATCGTCAACACCGATGCTGTTAAATTCACGAGCTTGAAAAGAGATCGTTCTCGTTAAACTGACGAAGAAACGCGTATTATCTTCTTCGTACATCTTCCAGCAAGCTTGAAATTGAAACAGAGGAAACTTAAATTTAACTACTCGGAAAATTAGGTTAACAGGGATTGAGCTCTGTTAGAACCCTATTCGGAAATACGTGTTCGTTGATGAACGCTAGTTCATCACTTCACTCTCTGCGGCCGGTAATAGGAATTAGAGCGTGTTCCGAGGTACGTCCACTAAATAATAAATAGGAAAGTTGGTCATAGGGAAGATCGAAGTATTGCAGAAGCCATGGGCTACTATTTACTCGCTAGTCTGCGGCAACTGCACACCTGTGGCAGTGGAAGTACATCAGCGAGCACGGATTTTGGTCGCTCAGAGTTCCAGGAATGCCACTGGCGGATTAACTCTCGCGAACGAAATCGATTTTTCAGGTACCACAATTCCCTGTCCACAAGAAAATCTCTTAGAAATTTAAATTTAAAAACTTTTTAAAATTCCAGGTGACAAGTCGTGGAATTTTTATTTTGAACATTATTCAGTTACGGAATGTAGCTTTTAATTGCGAACCAGTGGTTTCTATGGGAAATCTGAATTTCTATTCCATTTTCCATTTTTCACAATCTACCGGGGGATTTTAGTACTTTTAATTATGAAAAACTTTAACAAATTACGTCATGATATCATTAAATGAAATGGATATATGAGAATAAGTAATCTGAAAGATTAAACGTCGACAATTTTATGATAGAAGCTATGAGGAGAACGATCGTTTTAAAATTTTTTGTTTTAAAATACACTAGTGACGTTAAATCTCGCACAAGAATGAAATGGAAGACAAAACTTGCTGAAAAGTCGTCGACAGTCTAAAACAAATGGTAAAAATTGACCTTGGCTTTATTTAAGGAGTTACTTCTAGGAGAGTTCCTCCAGAGACAGATCTTTAATTTACTACCTTTTTACGATCCTGGACTTAACCTTCATCTCCTCTAACTTTATCTCCCAGTGGTCTACCTCGATAAATTCTATCATGACAAAGATCAGTTAAGGATAATGTCGCTTTCTAAAACAATCTTTTAAATCTTTCATTCTCCTTCAATAATAATGCAGCTTTAATCTCGCAACCCAGCCAGCCCGCCTTCTATTGCTCGATTGTTTTTTTTTTTTATTTTTAATTTTTAAGAAATAAAAGTTCACGAGGCACAACAAAGGAAAGAAGAAGATCTCAGCGTGAAACCAAGTTTCTTGAGGTGAAAACTGAAGAGTTGAGACGTTTTAAGTTGCTGAGAGAAGGTGCACAAAGGATGAGCGGTTCCAGATGTCGTTCACACACGAAGAAACTCTGCTCCTTCGAGCTGAGACACTCGAACCTATTCGTCGTTTGGTCTTCCTTGGTGATGAGCGATTGGAGAACCACGTGAAAGAGCTTTTGTGCAATTGTCGCGTGAATCCAGGCTAGAAACGGCGCTCAATCGAGCCAATCGAATTATCACGGACACGACTGGTTTCTACAATTAGTCCAACGCAGCGTGTAACGCAGTTTCGATTCGTTTGACAGGATCGATGATCGTCTCGGTTGCTTCTGATAAATTCAACTCGTCGACAGGAATTCATCGATCCGCCTGGAAATAGTACAATGGACGTTCGTTGGCTGGATGCGGGTGGATTTGGTTGGAAGCGTCTGTGAAAAATGCCGTGTCATCGTGGAAACGATAATAAATCGACTTTTCTGGAAAGTCTTCAACGTCTTTGATCTTCTATCGTAGGTCTATTCGAATCATCTTCTCGTCACTGATATTTCTTCTGACTGAGCCTAAAGTACATGATATTTTCTTATTCTTTCGTTATCGCGTTCAAGATTATTAGCATTTCACACTATACAATAAGTTTAATTATTTTGAGCGTAGATTCTTAAATTGATCTTTTCTATATATGTCGAAAATTATAATTGTAAATTAACTATCGAAACGCATTCTAATGCTGATTGAATTTCGTCGAAAATGATTGAGCTACCTGTAAACTTGAATGTCTGAGAAATTTAAAGAATCATACGCGCGGAATCGTCCATTAGGAGGCGGATACAGATCTCATTATCTCGATTCGGTCGTTATTTTATCGAACTGTTGAGAAGTTGACCGGAGCCCGGCGTCTTTTGGGGACCGATTCAATTGATGGAACGCGGCCACCTAGAAACGGCAGTTTCTACTCGGTCGCAAATTTCATTAGATTCGGTGAAATTGATAAGGCAAATCCCACGGGGTATCGAGGACCTTATTGCGAGTGGCCGTGTCACGAACCTTTATGGAGTTCTCGAGTACTTTCCGCTTTTCGGATAGAATATCAAGCAACGTCTCATTCTGCTGCTACTACATTCCAATATTTCTCGAATCGGTACTCTCCTAAGTTACGAAATTAGACATCTCGATCGTAAATCGATATCACGAGGACGTGGACTACTACTAGGTCGAATGGAGTTCCTATTAAAACCAGGCCTATATACGTCAAATAAAATGAAAATACTTCAAACAATAAATAAGAGCAATATTAAACTTTATTGGATTATCCCAATAAAGGCATATATGAGACTATCGTACAGAAAAATATCAAATATCAAACTTCCTGCCAAATTAATGAGCAGTACTGATATATCTGACTTTTTCCTTTCTGATGTATCTCGACTAATGTGTAGCGGCACTAGACCGCAGAGAAGAACTCTGTTTCCAACGGTTTCGTCGGTACCTAGGATAGCATCGCTGGAAGACTGTTTATGAAAGAACGACGAAATATATACAAGGCCGCGATAAAGCGTAAGTGCCGACAGGCCTAATGGACCATCGATATCCCTTTGGTCCTTCCGTCAAATACTCGGAAGAAGACGTACGTGACCACGATCGTGGACGCTTACGAACACGTGCGTAGAGACGATATCGAAAGATGGCAAAAGGGAAGAAAGCGGATTAACAGTTCAGTTGTCAGTGAGCAATTGTCATTAAGCAATTGTCATTAAGCAATTGTCATTAAGCAATTGTCAGTAAGCAGTCTTTAGCATGAGTTGAGAGTTGAGTGTTGTAAAGAAGCTGCTAGTCGAGTTAATAAACAAACTGTTAATAAAATGCCGAGTATTCGTTTGGCACCTTACACGTCCTATACCTCAAATATATCCTTCTAGTTACTTTAAAGAACGCAGGATGACGAAAATATTGAAAGAGAGTTACGCGGAATTATATAGATTTTCTAGTATGGCGATGCTTTCTTACTATTTGTTAAGCTACCTCGTATAAAGCTATACGGAAGATTGTAACCTCGATTTTAACACTAGAACTACCACACCAGTCAAATTGACTGGTTTTACAATTCCAATTTTAAAATTTCTACTTTATGTTATATCTTTTTTCCGCAATGATGTGATGACTTTCGCAACGATAATTAAAAGAATAATGTAATGAATTTTATTTTGTTTTTTATGTATTCAAACTGCAAATAATTTTGTATCAAGGCTACTTATACCAATACCAGTATAAATGACTGATACTTGTCGAAGTGTAAAAGGATCCTGCAATCCATTTATCGAACCACAATTAACCAGTTTCCTCGTTTCGTACGACTTCCCACACGTTTTTAAAATTTTTATTGCGTAACATCCCATATGACGATATCAGTTATCAGAAAAATTCTGGATCGATCGTTCCATCTAACACTAGAAATACCACACCAGTCAAAACGACTGGTTGTAGCATTTTATAAATATGTCAATCCTCGTTTAGGGATCATGGTCCCAGCTGGATTAATAATACCAACAATGTACTACATAACATGAAATTCCTTCTGTAAAAAAGTAATAAATCGAAAAATATAAAAATATTCTATCATTACGTGTTTTTCAAAGACCAGTCACCTTGACCGGCCGTGGTAGAAACAGCGTCGTGTTAACTATCGATAATTCTAGTGTTAATCATAATCATTGCTCGCTGATAAAAAGATTTTGAAGCATTTCAGCCCAGTTTCCTTCGTGCCTGCTAACATCCTCGATGAACCAGGTCAACCGAATCAGACATTGTTCGAATCGATAATCCTCGACGTTCTTTATTCGTGAAATAATCACAATATGTCGGCTCTGCTGAGGTACCCTTATCGGGTCCGTGCGTCTCAGAATTAGGCGTGGTTCGCGAATTTTCCTTCATTCTCGTCAACTGATACCTGATACCGGAGCTGGTATCCGTCGGCTGGTGACAATATACGCGAGAACGGTAGCAAGAATACAGGCGGATATTAAACACGGCTCTGAAGTAAGTTTAATCCGCGCCGTCTCTTGACTCCCTTTCCAATGACGGCGCGTGAAAGGACCCGGAGTTTCGACCGAGCTCGCGTGAATCCCTTTCATCATCGTAATGTGCACCCGCCCCCATTTCTTCCTCTTCCTCCTTCTTGCTCCTTTTTTTCTTGCCATTCGCGTGCACCTTTGTGCACCGTGCCGGGCCGCACATCGAAACAAAGGGCTGCTCGAAGCGCGCCGTGACGTTTCTTCGTCTTCCTCAAACACACGAGACCGCTCGAAACGGATAGAATTACAAAAGGGAGAAACTGTCGTGGACAGGTTAACCATCTTCTTGCGTTCTCCCGCGTAGCCCAGCAATTAATCCGAGGTCGTAGCAGTTGAAATGTGATTTCCGTTCCGCGAGATTAAAGTACGTGTATCGCTCTTCCAAGAACCGAGGATGACGTCTTAAGAGACTCAGAGAGGAGAAGTCTTCAAAGCGAGAGAACATTTTTGAAACTTAAAAATGTCTCGTCCTTATATTCTTGTGGGAGAATCGCGTTCAAAAAGTCGACTCGGCCGACGTTACACCGACTTATTCTACTTAAAATTCTTGCCTGCTTCTGTCAAAACGAGAATCTGACAAATCCGGCATTCGCGAACAGGCCATGTAGTTCCAATGCTTCCTCGAGAGGAATTCCATTCCGCTCCGACGAATTTTAAAGAGACAGCTACGGATTTTCTTACCTGGATGCGTCGCTGAGCAGCGTAAACTAATTTCCAGCTTCTTGTGCGACTCGACTGCGACGTCATTCCAAGAATTCGATGCTCCTGATTAAATCTCGACGCCGGCGACGATCGCGGAGCCGACCGACGCCTCCCTACCAGATCGATAAATGTCGAGTCGTGGGATAAGTGATCGATCGAAGAATTCTTCGGACGAATTTTTCTGGGCTCGTCAGCTATTCACCACGAATTCAAGTCAACGAATTTATCGGTACCTGAGTAGTAGCGTTCTGTGAGAATCTATAGAAATACGTTTTATTCCATGCGAATAAGTGCTGATCTCGTTAACTCGCGTCTTTAAAAGCCTCGGGCCTTGGTCGCTTAAAAGATGCAAATTAATCTTGTCTTTGATTAAATTGTAAATACCTTTCAATATAATTTGTTGACAGTCAAATAATTCTATCAGAGTGAATTATTTATTCGACGTCTAATCAGATACGCACACGATCTGCTTGATAACTTCTTACAAAATTAATTATCTTCGAATTAAGTATCAACTACACTGTTCTTATAGCAGGTCAAATAACTAACACTTTCGAATCAAGCCATTCATTTAGCGTCTTATCAGCTATACCAACAATCTATTTCTCCAACGAAAACTACAACTTCCTCGACTCCTCCGGTTTCCCTTAGACGCTTGCTAAATCGTTATTATCGCCCCGTAAGCAATTCAAATCAGCTTAAGTACCCATCTATCCCAACCTGCACCAACTATGTCTATAATCTACTTTCCCTGCACAAGACTTCGTAACAGTGGCGCAAGTTCACTTGGCCCGACTACGCGTCCAAAACTTGAACCCCGACCATGCGACGTCTAAACTCGGTTATTATTGCTTAGTAAGCGATTCCTGTCATCTCGGACGCTCGTCGAATGTCTTGCCAGGCACATCCATAATCTACTCCTCTCTCCAAGTGGAACACGCTAAACGATCAGGCTGGGAAAAGCATTGATCAACGTCACTGGCAGAAATCCGTTTCGCAACGGTTGACCGAACCGTCGACTGTTCCCTACGGTGAACATCGTCTCCGTTCGCATTAAAAACTCCTAAACACCGTTTGGTGGAAATGGCAATAGGTCGAATCGCGCACGACCATCGATGAATCGAAAGAGAAGCTTGCAGACCGTGAAAGATCGAGGACCGCGTTGTCGATGGTGTAATGGACCGTTTTTTCCCAAACACGCTGGCAACGATCGTGTCGCCTTTCCACGGGACGATTTCGCTTTATCGAGCTCGCTTCGACGAATGCCTTTTCTCGCGATTTTTCTTCCCCGCCCTGGAACCTATCCCATTTTCTATTGATTCACGCGCCGATGCTAGAATTGATAGGTAAAACTTTTCATCCATCCACTCACGGCGAATTATGTTCCTGTAGTATCCCTGTTTTCTATCTGTTTCTCTCCTTTTAAAGTAGGCTAAATCCATCGACTGCACAAGATGTTTGCGAAGGTTTGTTAATGTTTCACCCTCTCATAATTACAATGTTAAAACATCTAAGTACGTACGAATATCGAAGAATTGTAAATGATTTTCGAAAACTTGAGAACGCTCATGGCAGTGTCAATAGATACACCGGAGAAAATTCGACGACAAATGCTCCCGCATGAATTTTTGCTTCCAAGCATTTGTTTGTCCAAGAATACTTCACAAATGTTTCTCTGAAAACGTTCGCGAACATTTTCCAGCATTTGTTACAAATGTTCGGTGGGTAGGTGATTTAACAGAATAAACGTATTCTCGCGAGACTAACGATGATCGTAGCATACATTTTCCTATCTTTGACCGTAATTTCTACGGTCCGGAAGCTACTGTCCTATTTTTCATCCCTCGCCGAGCCAGCAAAGAAAGGTGAAACACGAGTGGCTACCTAGCGTGTATCTCGAAGTGGTGCTATCGCGGGTCGGTGATCTTTTGGTCTGGTCCGTGGTCACGGAACGGGTTCACGTTCACGCAGGAACCACGATCGTACGTCATTTCGAGGCGATAACCGTTGTGTTACGAAGACCGTGCGGCGCTGCTTGGTATAAAGCCAGTTTTCCATGAAGTTTAAAGATAAAAGGGTTGCGTAGAAAACTGGACGAAGAAATCGAGGATTTCTGGAGGACGAAATAAATGGATGAAATTGCTTCTTCTCTCGTTGGTAAAAGGGTCTATGGTTGTTTCTCAGGAGAGAATTTCTCAGTGATGATTTCACCGATATTTCCGATATTAATACTTCTTTTATTGTTTATGACGTGGAGTGGGAAGCTCTTTGGTTTATTGTACGTTCGATTCGATAAGGAACTTTTCAAAAATATTATTACATTCGGAATCAAAAATACAGAAATCTGTCAGGAAAATGGTACAATTTGGCTTTGAGAATATCAGATGAACCGCTACGAACACTGCGCAGGTGGAATTATGCGTTAAGAGGAAACGTATTCCATGCACGAGTTCTCAAAGCAACCGCGGGGAAATCTGGCTTCAGAACTTCTGACCGGGAAACTTAAGCGGTATTCAAAACATTTAACGGTTTAAGTGTCAAAGCGCAACGATGAAACTTACCGTCTGCAGCTGGATAATATTCCTGCTTGAGAAAGTATATTGCGAAAGTAACTTTATTCTCTCTTAATATTCGAACCGTTTATTCTCTTCTACGAATGAGTTTCCGTTATATATGAAGGAAAAGTCGTGAAATAAACGGGAAAATTGTTTACGACATATAACCGGAGTATAATTAATCGACAATGGTACAAATTAGTCCGAAAGACAATGTAAGAGACAGAGAAAGAGAGAGAGAGGAAGCTGAGATAACAGCAGAAAGTAGAGTCGAAGAGAAAAAGTGGAAAGAAACGAGACATGGGAGAGAGAGGAGATTGCGAAGAAAAGAAGTTGCCATGAGGAGAAACTGACGCAGTTGAGGGAAAAGTTGCAAGGTAACGGGCGACGACGGCAACGTCGAGAGCAATGTGGGTGCTGAGTTAACACGTACACGGGTGTAGCCGAGGTATTTGTCTTACTTTCGAAGACACTTGCTCTTGGACACCAACAGACATAGGACAGAGCCAAGCCTCCACCTACGAAGCGTTAAAAAGAGTAAATAGCGGAAAGTTCCCCAGTACGTTGCACGGGAAAGTAATTTGTTTCACCGATGAATTTCTCCTTTGTGCCAGTATCTGCCTTAAACGATCGCACCCGTGTGCTATAAATTCGTGTAAGGATAAGCATTAGTACCGAGAACGTGACGACTCGGTGCATAAACGTATTTGCTTCCCTAATTCAGTGGCTTGAAATCGATTCCAACTTGGTGTGAGAATAATTTATAATGGGAAAATTTCACTTGTCAATTACATCTCTGATGATCGTCGTAAACCATGAATAATTAAAGCTTTAAAACGAATATATCCAGTAACTGCAGGATACACAAATTTTGGACACAACGTAATTCGTATGTGCTCTTAAAATATCCAAAAATCCTACAATCTGAATTATTAAGTAAACTCAAATTAGCATCTTCAGATATCCAGATAAATACCAATTTTCCCTGAATATATCCACGCTAATGGAATATCCGAGAGTGAAGTATCCAATCTGTATAATTACATTAACCTGAATGGATATTCTTACGGGTCAAAGTAACATCAGATCAAGATATAATCAAATTCTCCGGCTCTATTCGCACCAATTAAAATCCCAAACGACCCATATAACTTAAACCTGAATTACAATATATTTCATAAGGATCAATAATTTCGAGTAACCCCGCGAGCCAATGGTGTTAGCTTCCAACAATTATACATCAGCAGCGACTAGACACGATTACAATAGTCGTAAGCGTAACTGCATCAATCAGCGTCACCAATGAACCGCACACGCACCAACTACGTAATTATACAAACTGAACAAGGACGAACAAGATAGACAGAGAGAGAGAGAGAGAGAACAGACTCGCTAAGCCGCGCGTTAGCTACGTAGACGTAGAAGCAGCAACCGTTGTCCTTGCCATATTAGCCGTTGTTTAGTGACCGTAGTTAGTTCATTATTGCGCTCCAGGGACAACGGAACAACGGACGACCGGAGATGTCGAGGAGACGCTCGACGTCTCTAAGCGTCGTCAGCCTAAACAGAGAGGAGAGAGAATGCAGATCATGTAGCTAATTGGTCAGATAGCCAAAGTGGCGAACTGTCGGTGATGCGCAGCCGGCCTGTTCTATACTTGGAACATTCGCTCGAATTTGTCCCCTACCGAAATTTCTGTCGTTCCATTAATTAATTTGCACGACTTGTCGAATGTGTGGTTCTAACAAAATATCGGGGACAATGTTGCGGACATACCGAGGGAGAGATCGCCCATTTCTGCTCATCTGTACAGGCACAATTTCCCCCGGTAATAATATGTGGAAGTTATAAATGAAGAACACGAGAGATAGTATTTCCCATTTGTTACAGGGAAATAATTTTAAGATTCGATAGGTTGTCAATTAATTGTATAATATCAAAACCGAATTTATGAGCGAACACGACAAATGAAGTACTTGATAAGCGATTTTTAAATTATTATCAAATGTATATTCTTCGCCCCATTGATCGTTTCCAACATGATTCTTTGCCTGACCGTTTATAAAATTTCTTAAATTTATCACCTGTTTTCAGGAAACTTGTATCTGTGGATCTAGTAAGTTGTCCATGTGGCATCGAAGTTAAGAAATCAACGAAAATAAGTATCGTGTTTCTGTGATCTTCATATAGTATTCGCACAACAATTTCAGTCATAAAAGCCACGTGTAAAGTTCCTATCAAAATTATTCTTCCAACGTAGATATAATTCTCGGAACAAGAAGCTTTAAGTGTATCAAGGATAACGAATAATCTCCTTCCTTTTATGCAAACGACGATCTATCTCTTGAAATTAATTACAGTTAACTACATATATACGAGCAAGAAAGTTTCTTCTCGTTAACAAGATTAATTGCGTTAATCGAGCTCGACGGAGGAACTTCGTTGAAGGGGAAAGGGTTTCAACTTAACACGATTCCATGTCCGATTTCATCGTGGACCTACAAGTGTCCAAAATTCGAAACCTGTAGAACGGACGTGCAGTTAGGATTCCGGAGAGAGCTCGTTTGCAGAACCCAGACAAGCACTTCGGCTACGTCAACAAGAATGCTCTTAACTAGTCGCGCACACTGTTAGGCGGTGTCTTGTTCGAATCTTGGATCGTCGCCACAACCCGCTTTCAAGCTCTTCCAGAAATTGAAAGATGTCTGGCCGCGCAGATACTCGTCACTTCCATTAGAACAAGTCGCGAGCGCGAGAGCTTTTACACCGCGTTAACGCTATACAGGACACGCTATACACGATTGGAATCAGAACTCTTGTGTAATTTATTTTTTACGAACAACTAAACAATGTTCTATCATATTTTCTCTTTGTTTCTGTTCTATTAATAAACCTCACCAATTTTTTCTACAAATCTTTCAAATCTCAAAAATCGGTTAAAAACAATTTGGGAATCGTTACGCTGTTGAAAATTTGATCCTTGATAAAAATACGCTAGCGTAGCGTATAGATTTCGCGAATAATTGAAACGTCGAACAATCATCGAGTAACGCTGACTGGATGTACAATTCATGACTCATATTTTGCAAGATTGAAGGCGTGCTTTTCTTACACTCGCAGATTCATCGTTCTCCGGAAAAATCCCTGGTTGGAGAAGGCAGGTGTGACGAACCTTCAACGTAATGTGCATACAACCACAAATTAATGCTCTCTGTACACATTTTACTAATAATATAGTATCGTGGACAAAAGGCCTAAGAGATATCGAATAAACCATAAACAATGTCGCGATAGCCGAGGCGTCGTCGAGCCCTTTTCGTAGAAAAGGCCTACGTGACCCTGGCCACAAGCGGTTGCGGAACACGTGCGTGGTGGGCGTAAGAAAAGACAAAGGGATGTTAGAACAGGCAGTGCCAGTGGAGAAGCCAGAAAGTGTGAATCGAGAAGTCTGAGAGTACGAGTTGCGTTGTCTAGATAGTGTTGTTAGCGTTGTCGAGAGAGTGTAGTCCGCGTAAGAGAGAGAACGTTGGATCCGTAGTGACGAGAGTTGCAAATTAACTATTAAGTTGTCTAAACTATAGTTTAATCAACATCTGTACAATCCATTCATTATAAATAAATAAATCATATATATTTACGATACTACAATAATAAATTGATAATTATCACGAAACGGAAAGGAGCTTTGATTGTAAGCACCTGCGGATAGATTACATAAGATCTCATAATATTTGTTGGATAGGTTTATATGTACATTTATGTATATTTTGCATGAATTTCCACTTGTAATCGTCGCAGAGATCAATTTCCTTGGATTGGATTGGTTCTCAATATTTACCATAGCTGGAAACAACTTCCACATCAAAGTGAAATCCGGCTTCGCTTGACTCCGATATCAGCAAATTTTCCGTTAGAATATTCGTGATCACGGGCAAACATCGAGAACTGTGCGATAGCCTCAAAGGAAAGAAATAAGCAGCTGCCAGAAATCAAATTCTAACTGCAGAACACTCTCATAACTGAATCTCGAGTATGCTCGTAGAATTTATCTCCCGACTTCACGAAACTAACGGAAAAATACAAAAGACTGTGTGTATATATATATACACGAATTTACAAATCTTTCACGAGAGAAATAAAGAGGCCTGTAATTAAACAAGCTTTCAGTTTCGAGTTGCCCGAACAAAAAATAAATCTTGCAACTGTCTGGAACGAAGAATAAAGAAATTCTAACTGTGTAGCTTCCCTCGTTAAAATCACTCTCAATATCGAGTTTCCCAACTAAACATATGTTCAGCGTCTCTCGTTTCGTCGAGGAAAAAGAAGCTGAACCGCCACGCGAGCAATAAGCTTCGCAAGACGTATCTCGCGGTTGAGTCGACGAGGTTGCAACTAGTGGCAAAGTAGAGAAACTTTCTTTCTGGTCGTGGAGTACTCTTAGACTGAATTCGAAAGGTATTCGAAGGCGCACTGATCGTGGAACTTTGATTCTGCATAGCAAACGATCCTTAAATAACTGATGCGGCCCAAACACAGCCTAAGACGTGTCAGATGTCACGCTCTCGTGCATTTTATGCATCGAGCCACCGACCTTCCCGTCCGGGGGAATCGCTGAGATCAAGAAGCAACTTTGAGCATCGAACTCTCCGCAAACTGACCTCTTTGTTGCTTCGTCGTTTGCACGTGCCTCGTTGCATGCATTATTCATTGTGGATCGATGACTGATATCGACGACGTGGCATTTTTATCGAGATTCCGCTTGCGGCTCACAGCTTCAAGATCGTCGATTTTCGAGCGGTCAACATCTTTGGGATTGTCCGTATCTCGGTCTCTCCATATTGGCGCTGTTTCCAGATGTCTTGAAAAGCTGGGATAAGAAATGGAAGATAATATTTCTATAAACAACGTTCTTATCGCGGTCAATGTTGAAGTTTTGGCTGCATAGTTTGTGGCACGATATGGTTTTGAACGCTTTTGAACGTTTAGGAACGTTTCTGAGAATAGATCTTGCATTAGAATCATCACGCATTTTACAAATGTCGAAAATACCTCGAAAAATTAAATACTTTGTGAAGAGTTTCCATATTTCTTGTTTTCGATAGCAAGTCGTGTTAAAAGCGCAGTAGAATGATTCTGGCGTACTTAGACGCTTTGGTTGCTAAAAATGTTGCGCTCGGATATTTGTATCTTAAGAGAGCAACAATTATTTTCATTCAAATTAACATATACATTACTGCAATAGTCTTTTTCCAGAAACATGTTAATTTTACATTTCTATAAAATAAATAACATATAACTTATAAACAATTCGTTATAATTTTCTCCCCGTACCAAGAGGCTCTAAAAATACGAATTATACCATCTTACAATAAAGTGAATGAAAACTTTTGCGAACGTTGATAGTTTCACGAAAGATTTAACACGATTTCGTTTCTCGTTAGGACACGTTTTACGAGCTTTTCGCCAGGATAATCCAAGCGGCTTCGATTTGGAAATTCTAGAGCACCGCGACCTGGTTTACTAAGATTTGTTTGCTTCCATCGTTGAAAATTCGCTCGCGGGAACTGCCAACTGGTTGGATCCGGTTTAAACTGCGTTCTTGGTTTCTCGAAGTCGACTGCCACGTCGCCGGATTGCCTCGCTGAAAAGGGAAGGCAACTGGCTTATCGCCTTTGACGAACAAACCAAATTGTATTCAACCGACGAACCGCGTTCGCATTCGAAAGCTGCCTCGCGGTTAAATCATTTAACCACTAGTTACACGTATCGTGCCTGTTCTATCGCGAAACTTTGCTAAATAGTTTCTCCCGTTTCCTTTGACTATATTGTACCCATTGGGAAGCCTCGTTCCCTTCCTAAAATTGATTTTGCTGTAAAATTTGTCAGTAGACATAAAGGGTTGAATTATCAGAGACACCGCGTATCTAAATATCTATTTTATTTTATCGTTATATGCGGAATCTTGTCAAGATAATTGTTTATAAAAATGAAAACTTACGAAAGATTCGATATCCAAATTTCTGAAAGTGGTAGTTTCAACAAGTTTAGGATCGAAATGTTCGAATAATCCTATCGATCTTTGTAAAACCCTCATTTCAATAGCGGCATAAAATGATGGAGCGTGTGGATTGATGTTAGGTTTTTTCACAAGGCGTGCAGTGAATAATTACCCCAATTAGCGGTTGAAGTGAAGCTCACTCGAGTAACAACGAGTCGTACAGAAAATTGGAATCAATGCCTTCCAAGTGAAGTATTCGCTAAAACGTCGTACATCGCGTGTGCACAACGCGCCGCTGCTGTATACCTCGAGAAATCATTCGCCAGATAATAGCTAAAACGAAACCGCGTGCACAATCCCATTATCGTAGTCTCGAAAAATTAAATTAATAATCTCGAACAGCAGCTGTTCCATTTCAACGGAAAAGATTAAAGATAAGGCAAAACACGCACGCGTCGTACGGTTGGACAAACCGAGCGATATTCTAGACGAAACAGATAAATAGCTGACATCAGAACGTCTCTGCAGGAAACGCTAAGTGATTATGAGGAACCAAGGGGGACGTAGACAAACGACACTAGCTGGCTAGTGAGGCAAACGACCGTCTTTCCCGGCGAAAACCTGATTCGTGGAAGAAGCTATGAGAAACGAGACAAAATCAGTTTTAGCGGCATAATCAAATTTCCAGACTGGTACGTGACCTATCCAAACGTGTTCAGTTCAGGACCTACCCGCATCGTGAAGTGTTTCGATCCACTCTCAGGTATTACGATCCACTGATTGTGAGTGGAGGACGATGGCGTTCACAAAGCCGCAAATTTACAAGCACCTGCTCTCAAAGCGTCTATAGTAGCAGCAGTGCCTTTGTTTGCATCCGTGCGAAAACGCCTCGCGAACGACGGCTGACAGTTACCTGGATTACCTCTGCCGATACTTCCACTCCACTGAACCTACATAACACATCAACCTGTCTTCCTCGAAGGAGAATAGGATCGAGTGCTCGATACAATAGCGATCCTTCCATGGCAGACGTGGCAGACGTGGCAGACGTAACTTCTCTTTAAGCACTTGTTTCGAGAAATTGTTACGAGAGCGTAACTTTGAAGTAAAGAGAAGAGAAAGGTGGGGACCATTGTCGTACCTGTTACGAGGTTGCAGTTAAATTTTCATTAGAAGCGTAGATACGATTTAGAGAGTAAAATCGTTAAGTATACTCCAGACAAGAAGTTCGCTTGGGAAACTCTTAAGTCATTGACGCGTGGAATTCCACTCGTCGGATAAGTAAATGAGACTTACATGGAATATATTGGACAAGTTTTAATTGCTTCTGTTAACTGAGGAACGAAGAAGCGGAACGTAGTTTCTGCATGCAGGAGGATTAAGTTCCAATCGCGATCTTCCTCGATTCTACGGAGCACGGATATCGACTGTGTTCGATTCTGCTTTGGGATACCTTCTGGTCGGGTAGAAATTCCGATCGGGCTTCCTTGATAGCATTTTACTTTGGGACGATTTTCGATCAATTTACGTGCATCCACGTTTAGAAGCACTAGATATGTTGGCCAAGCTAACATTAGACTTCAGATTAAGAGATCCATATATGATCTCATCTATATCATATAATCAACATAACTTGCCAACATAGTACTTGCCATAAGTAATATTGTATCATGAATTTAAAATTATTTGATAATCCTGAATATTAGATTAATTGAAACGTGTCATTTACATAAAAATAACAAGCATCGTAATATAGATAATTACGAACTCACGTGCACGTCACGGTTACTCCAAAAACTCATAGTATCTTCCAACAACATCTTGTCATAATGGTTACTGTCATCTGTATTCCGAAAAAATTAATAACCGCAGAGATAGGGATCTGTATGGCGAATGTATCTTTCAGAGGAGCCCGCACGTGTCTCGGGGCGAGGTAAATAACAGCCTAGACGAGAATCAGTCTCATCTCGCTGTGTCTGACTGGGATACCGCGCATTTTCCACTGCAAAGAATCCCTTTCAGAGCTTCATGACGATGATAACAGTCGACCAACGTTTTCCACCTCATGAATTATTCCACGCACACGTGGCATTTGCTCCATACACCATTGCCTGACATCTCCAATGGCAATCTCGATCCGGCGCAGTGCATTTGATTCCTTATGATTGCTGGATTTTACGGGGTAAACGTTCGTGTATTCCATCCACGAAATTCATCTGTTCTCGTATATCTTTGTCATCAATGAGCTAAGTTGCTCCGGCTGACGAGGATTTCCTATTTAATCCACTTTTCACGCTGCCATGGAATTTCAATTCTGTGACACTCAACGCAATCGTTTCGAATATATTTAGTTTTATAGGAAGAAGAACGACCGTGGAACCGTAAACCAGCCTAAATTCAAATTCTTCTATACATTTTCTAGCTTTTTCTTCGTAAGAATTAAATTTACTTTTGTTTCGACTGAAACGATGAGAAAGTGTAAGTTCTTTCTCGTGTTCTTACCAATAGAGCCGCGGCGGAAATGGAGGTTCGTTATTAAACACTCTTCGAGGGCGTTGGTTCGCAGAGAAAGAGAAAACACTGAGGATCTGTATAGTAAAAATCGTAAATTTCTGCGAGTTCGTGCGAATGGTTTCAACGGATACGAAATGAGCGCAAAACCTTCTTTCGCGATCGCAGTAAACCACGCGACGAGTTTCTGGAAGCCTGAAGTACCCTTAAAAGTTTATAGACGCTTCGGTCTTTCTCCTTTTCTTTTGTTTCATTTTTATTTTTTATTTTTTTTTATTTTTTTTTTTTTAGTTTTAGTTTAGTTAGCCGACCAGTGCATGGGAAAGTCAGTCGAAAAACGTGCAGTGACCGACGTAGGAAAGTCGAGCACCGTTTCGTTGGTCGTTTAATAAAATCCAATACTTTCCGCGTGGTAGAGTCGATTTGAAGGGCTTCGATCGACAATTGCAAAAGATCGAACAACGCTGTGATTCAACCATCTCTGTATATACTGGAGAAATAAAATAAAAAATTACTTTATCGACGTGCAGCTGCTGTACATCGTCAACGTTGACATTGTTATGTGTGGAATTTGTGGGTGTCGCCTGGTTACATCCTGAAAATTTATTCCCTTTAAATCACCGTTGTGTTGTAACTCGAGAAACTCCATTCGAAAGGGTACTTGGATCATCAACAGTGCGGTTTGAGTGGAGATCCATAGATTTTACGCGAGGTTGCATCGCTTCGACGGTTCCAGTCCACTATAACGACAAGAGGTTCGGTTCACGAGATTGAAGTTAAAAAGATAAATTGTCAGTGCTTGGATAAGGCTGAGAGAAATATCGAATGCTCACACAGGTGTCAAGAATAGCTGGCGAACACCGTCTATTCCTCCATGAATTTTGTTAGAATATATTCGATGGAAATGGCGACGATTGGAAAATATAAGAATTCTGTTCGTGGTGCCTTTTATTTCGATGAAAACTCTATTGGTTTATACGTTTCGCTTCGTATCTTTTACGATCCTGTTTATCAAATATTTATTAACATTAATTCTCTGCATGTTCATCAAATTTTTATTTAGTTCGTATATTTCTTATTGATTCTATCACGGCTTTTATCAATAATATTTTATACAAATGTTTCAAACAGCCGTCATAGTTATTCATAATTTCTACCACAGTTCCACAGTTTTTAACAACAGATATATCTCAGTGATATATTTGTATCCAACGTGAAACTCTACACCCTGTATAACGCTTTATATAGGTGGACGTCGACTTAACTAATCGTGTAGCGTGGGGCTTCTCCGGCTTCGTTCGTGTCTGACCCTACGGACTCGTACAGCGCTGCAAGGTGCACGCCATTCCATGTGACCACGACATATTTATTAACACTCACCGTTAAACCTATCTCCACGCCTTTGAAACATTTAGCGTTCTTAATTGCACAGAGAGCATAATTTTCCTAACGTGCAACGAATCGTGTATTTTTTCCCCTTGACCATGAAATTCTTATAGTTGAATTTGTAATTAAATTTTTATAACGAAAAAAAGGAAAAAAAAAGAAAAGATAGACATTCTCCGTTTACGATGTAGTACACATGAATATAACTACTTACTCTTGGAAATGGGATTCACCATTGAAGTTTCTATAATCGCCTGACGTAAATAAAAATCCCGAATCCAAGAGAACGAGAGAGTTCGTGCGAGATGAATCAATAAATCCGCACTCATCGGTGATTTTAACTCGACCAGGTCGTTAGTAAAACGTGGTTGGTCGAAGCGCTGGATTCATAATTTCGTGTAATATTTTTGCGGTCCCTCGATCGCGTTGTACAAAACTGCACTAGCGAGCTGGTCGAATTACCGGCATAATCGAATGACAAATCCATATGCGGCTTGGCCGTCGAATTTCTGTTCGGGACCGCGTTTCAACCAGTAACTACGTTATTCCCGGCCATTGTGCAACCCCTCCCCACCGAATGAAATTAATTTTTTCAGGGAATATACGAATTATTTTCTGCAACAAAGCAGCTGGTACTCCTATTGGCCGTGAGAGTATTATATCGCACGCGATATTCCGGAATTCGTGTCCGGTAAATCTCGAATAACGGCGTGGATGAATATGTCAGCAGAATCGTAATACAGAGACAGTGTACGGTTAGAATAATCAACGCGGTTGCTTTTCAATGAGCGAATTTTATATCAATCGGTTTCAATTGTTTTTGAATGTATTAATCTATGTAAAAGTATGAAATACGTTTAAGGATTATTGAATTGCGGTAAAAATGTTTCAAGCGTTTTGTACACGGTATTACGGTTGCGATGATGGTATCTAACAGATAAAATATTAAAATAAAAATAATTCCATTTAATGCAAAAATGTACGGATGTAAAAAAATGTGTATGTTTGTGAGGACAGATTATTCATTGCTATTCGAGGAAACACGTATTATATTTGGAACTTATAACTTTTTGTAAAACTGGTACAAAGAATTTTCTACCTTCATTATCTTTGTATTATTTTGCAAAAAAATGCATATTTCTTCGCCTGTATTCGTCAACGTGATTACAAGTGCCAAATTCGTGCTTTAAACTCCTCGTCAAAGGTGTAGGAAGATGAGGAAATGTCGCAGTTCTCGAGGATATGTGTCGACTTTTCGTCAAGGATGCGACTCACGTATTAAATATTACGAAAAGCATTAAATGGTTCTTTTAACAGGAAAATTCCTCCCTCTAGTGACATTTCGTCGCACTATGGGATGCAATTGCGAGAACGAAAACGCAGAGGAACAGAGAGCAGAAATGTCGTTGTCGGAATAAAAGAGGAAAGGAAACGGGGGGAAAAAAACTACATGAACCAGCATTTCCAGAATTATCCGGAGTTTTGGATCCTCGTGGCTCGTATCTCTGACGTTATAAAGCCACCGCAGGGACAGGAATGGGCGGATAACGTACGAAACGGGTGGAGCATTCGCGTTTCCGCCTCCAGTTGACTATCGTCGCGCCTTCACTGAATGCAACGTCTTAACTTACGAGTACTTCCCACGAAACCTGCTCGCTCCTGAATGAGACATCGAGGAGGAGGTTGCAACTCGTGAAGTTTGCCATAAGATCTGTATTACAATACAACTCGTAGAGGAATTGGAACGTTCTTAAACAAATAAAGAACATCAATTTGTTATCTGTATTCTGAAGTTGCTGTAACTGTAACTGAAGTTATAGCTTTAGAGAAAAGAAATTTAAAGAATATCAATTTATTATGTCTGTTCCCTTGTTGCAGTTCCTAAGGAAATAAATTCTACTTCATCCAGAATAGGTTCAACGACACGGTATTCCATTTAAAGATCGCCAAATGTTTCTATATTTGTTTCCCAAAATATACGCCGTCCCACTTACGTTTTTATTCGAAGGACGACCACTTAACCTAGCCAACGATTTTCATCGCGATGCATATGGCGCCTCGTCGAAAGGACCGCGTTCAAACGAACGAAACAGAAGACGACGCCGAACAGCGTGCGGTTAAGTCTCCAAGACGCTTGGCAGCGACCGTTGCCAAGAAATGGTGCGGAAAGTAGCGCGCGTTAAAGCCAGTCTATCGAATGAGAAATGTCCTAAGGATGAGTTTTGCGTCTGCTGCGCTTTTATGATGTGTTCACGACAAGAATTTCTTAATATCGTTGACTTGACGCACTTCCTACTGTATCGCAGTACGCGTTGTGCAACGACGTGGCTTTCGAGCCTGGATAAAATCGATGTGCCGCTCGTGCTCTCTTCAGGATCGAGATTATACGACTTTTGTACGAATCGTCTGGGCAATTCTCAGCCAATCGCTATTACATCCACGATAGCGGTGCAATAATAGCGGCTAGATATTTATCTTGGAGATTGCTAAGCTGGATATTGTTAATTTTCACGGTGAATGTATCGTTTCTTCCATGTAAAATTCAAGAGACATCGTCTTTGAGCTATGAAATGCATTGGAAGTCATCGTATTCCTACAGGATGAAGTAAAATTATAATAATATTCTATTATGTGATACGTTTCTTGTTAAATAAAATTTCAATTTTCAGCGCATCGTTAACATTTTTCATGTGTGTACTATTCACCTCCTAACTCTTTCCAACGTGCTCTATAACGTCGAACGCGGTGACAGTTATATCGAAAATCATATCATGAAACGTTTCTTTCGAATAGCGTAATTAACGAAAGATTTTTATTTAATGGAATATTTCTCTTGTAAATTAGAGTTTCAACGTTCAACAATTAAGCCAACAACGTTAACATCTTGCAGCATCCGGTGAATTATTCACTCGGAATGCTATTCGACGCGTTGCACTTCCGTGTGCCATTTTCTGGAACCATTCGCGAACAATCGTTGTCCGTGCTCCTAAAGCCGTTCCGTTATTGAATCTCTAAATTACAGCCATGAGAGGAAGCGGCGTAATCGGGGTGGCGCGTGCCACGATGCATTCGTAACCAGAAACGAGGAACGAGAGCGAGGAAAATGTAGAGAGAAAGAGGGCTCGGATTACGGGTGATGCTCGAATTGCGAATCAAAAGGGACTACTTTAGCGTCGAATGCAATCACTTTGCTTGTGAAACGATGTGAACGATAATCGCGCATAATTAACAAACCGGTCATTAGTAGCTTCTGTTTAATTGGATTATCATATCCAAACATTTCATTAGTTAAATTTCATAAAGCTGTTATAATAGCGAAACAATCGAATATAAATAGTGTCAAGCATGAAAGTAGCAGGGTCACGAGAATTCTTCCGGGCCGTCTTCTCTACAGCTTACCATTTAAAATAATTGCCACTCGTGCACGTGGGTACTTCATATCCGGAGAAATTGTGTGTTTATACCATTCTGACAGCGTAGACGGTAGCTCCTTCACAAAATTGAAGTGAGCTTGGTGGCACGGTTAGCTAAAAAGTTCCTCCGTGTTTCTTTCGTTCACAAGGGCACTCGTACCGCCATTCAGAGTCTAATATCTAACTTGCTCGAAACGTGCATTTGACCGTTTTCCCGAAGTAATTCTCTTGCCGCAGCGAAAATGAGAGTTTCGTCTCACAGCGCAGGATAGAATGCCGTTTGCTGCAATTGCAATCATCGGGGGCATCCTTTTTTGCCCAATTTCGTTCTGATCATCGACTTCGAGTCGGTACGCTTCTTCAGGCGATACAACTGATTCAGCTTCGTCGCGTTAAAAATGGCGGAAAACGAATTGCGTCGCCCTCGTTGCAGCGAGCAATCAACCAATTAGCAATCAGCAACGTCTCGTTTCTCTTGGATTTTTCTTACTCAGCTCGTAGATAAAAACAAAGATAAAATCTTTGGAGAGGAAGGAACAACTAAACTGTCTCAACGTGAAATTTACTCGGATTCATATTTTAAGGCGAACGATGATCTTTTTCAGCAATTCGCGATAATATATCGTCTCACTCTGTTCCGTCCTCTGTTATTTCTTGAACAGTGGTTTAGTCCTCCGTTTAAAGAGTAAATTACGAGCGAGCGTTGTCTCGTAAGAAACAACCGTAACGACAGGAATTTGTAAGATCAAATGCTTTCTAGGAAGATCTTTCTACGGTAGAGATGTCAGAGGAATTTCAAGAAGCTCTTGTATGTGAAGATGGTATGTAACAGGGGGTCGTAATGTTCGTTTTAATTCTATGACTTTAAGACCATCATTGTGAGCTCGAGCGTCCAAGTACTCAAACAGAGTTGATTTATCCAGACAAACGCGCCTTAACAACATCCAAATCCGTGTGTTACAAAAGCTTCGAGCGACAGAAGGCATTAACGAGCTGCTATTTCCAACGCAAACAACATTTTTCAAAGCGCCGAGGGCCGAAACTTTGGCACCGACGCCAGTTTCATGCGCCGTTTGAAAAATGTACGTAAATCTGGTCTCTGGTCATTGTTTATTCTCTTCTGTCACAAAGTTTCATCAACTGTTCTCTGTACACGTTTCGTGTCATGTTATTTTTCATTTAATATTTTATAATTAGATATCGTTTTTTGAACTGTTTCGAGTTTTGGCTTCGTAGCACCAATGGACCGTGCAAACGTAAAATATAGGACAAAATGTTCCTGAAGCAGCTCTTGATCGTTCACGGGCGCGCAGTTTGGTAGGATTCCATGGACGACGTGTCTCGCGCCACGATTTAAGTTACTTGGCCCTGTGCCAGTAAACCAACAAGGATCCTCGATTTCCTTCTTCGTTAGTTTGCAGCGGATCCCAGCCACTTTATCATCGGCCTCTGCGCCGGACTTCGCTGGCCTCGGAACGTAATTCACAGTAACGTAAAAAGTTACGGTGGATAAAGTGTGATACCGCTCAGAGCTCGCGAAATGGCCGTCAAAATTCTATTAACAAGCAAAGAGTGTTACAAGTATATCGATGGATGAACTATGTCAAATCGAACCTCTTTGGATCCGTGTTCTTGTGCTAGATGAAAGACGTAAAGGATAGATTACCGGATTATGAATGTCTGAATAATGTGATTAGATAGTGAAGTGGCTTAGTTATGGGTTGTAGTAATGTCAATTAACGTTGTGGTAATGTCACGTTAACCTAAACCTAACGGAAACTGTCTTAAGATTTGCTTTCCATTGTCGTCCACTTTTATCTTTTCATCCTGTAGATTTTTAGAATAGTTTGTTATTTGTCACCCCACTCGCGCGATCTTGTCATCTTTCATTGAACGTGCCTAGCTTCGAGGTACTGCGAAGTCTTTCCTTAGCCTTGTCAAGAACGCGGACCGGTGAATTTCGTGAGAGAACTGTAAAGATTCGAAGCTGAAGGAAAAGTTAGCAAGAAGCCGACTGAATCGCAAAGCGTTAAGAATAATGGCACACCTCAACGGTCGCGGTTTTTCTTGCCTTAATACCCTAGCGTCGCGTCGACGAGACGGTCGAAGCTAGAACTTCTTTGCCTTTATAGGGAGGGCCGTAAAAGAAGAGGAGAACCCAGGTCAGGGTGCTTTAAAAGTAGAACTCGTAGCCAGTTGTACATGCCTTCACCTCGAGTAAATGGATTGTAGCGACGTTCGTAAAATGTTGTTGCGTGCTTCAACATATTCAGCTGGTAATCGTGTCTTTTCACTATTTCCTGACACCACTTATTCAATTTCTGTTCACCTCTCTGGGAAACGAAATATCCCTTCGCGCTCAGTTTTTGACGTTACAAATCACCGCACTTTAGTAACGGTCGCAGACATTGAACGTTATTGTGCAGGCGCGTATCGAATCGATAATGAACACTCCGAGGTACAACTTTTATTGCACTACTTCTTTATATATATAAATATAAATCAACGATAGAGCATCATGTTCAGCCCTCCTCATTTTATTAGCAGAACATCTTTCAAAAATATCAACGCCTTGAGAATTCTTTATCCTACTCCAATCTCTCCTCGATTGGAGTTTTGTCTTATTATTTGATCGCCTTATCATTGCAATCTCCGCGATAGATTGGAAAACATTTAAGTCAACAGAAAACACTCGGAGCTACACACATTTTTATGTCCAGCTGTCTATTGTCTGGGCTATTGTATCATACGTTGATTTATATCCGTAAGTCTGCAGAGCTGATTGGCTTTTTCTTGCGGCCTGCCCATTTTTCACTGACTTTGACACATTTGTAATCCTTGTCTACGTATTTATCCATTTAATAAATAATAAATAATAAATATACCTCGGAAGTGGCAGAGGGCCAATAAATTTCACCGTTACAGTCGGAAAGACAGGCGGAGAGGCGGGTGCGTAGGAAACGGATATTCGAGTTTGGCAGCGTAGCGGACGCGGAAGGAAGGGTAAAAAGCCCTCTGGCTGAAGGTATGAATTCCAAAGAAGCAGCAGAACGGGGTGAAGCCCGATAAAGCGTCGGTTCGTGCGCCTGGTACACGCCTTTGCGCGCGATTTTATCTTATTTCCTCGGCTATATCGAGCCTCTTTGAGGCGTAAGTGCGCGTTCTCGCGTGCAACACTCCGCAAGCGTAGTTTATCGTGTTTCCCGATGCTGCAGCGTTTAAGGCGCGCCCCCAGGGACCCACTGCCTTTTTCTTCTCGTTCGCGGCCCTGAAAGAAAGGCTGCCGACGCGATGATATCGCGAATAAATCGTTCAAGAGTCTTCTTACGCAATGCGAACGATCGAGATATTAAACGTTGTTGCTGACCAATTTTTCCACAAATATAATAAAGCAGAAATATTGTGATACGATCTTTTTAATCACTGTTCAATCGATTAGACCGATTATCCTGGTTCCGTTGTTGGTTCTGGGTCAATTAAGGAGGAATTATATGGACAGGCATATTCAATAGGCTTTGATCATTTCCCTTCTCTTCTCTTCTCTATTCAGACAATTAATTACGGGCTGAAATTATGCGCTTTATTCGCCAACATATTTTATCGATCGTCTATTATATCGCGTATTATAAATTTCGAAGCGAATTCTTGCTCGATCGAACCGATAATAATGATATTCTTTCTAAATATTTATTCAACCTTATCGATAAACCATCCAAGAGTATCTATTACGGTAATTACACTTTCTAGAACATTTCTTTCTTCGACTCTGTATAGTTCCTGATCCGAGAAAATAGAAACGTAATGATCGTTTAGAATGGGACGGCAATAAATAAGTAGAAAGGGAAGAGAAGATAAGATCTAAGCGAGAGTAAACAGAAGTAGAAACGGATCAAGGAGAACAGTAGGTGGTACACGGTATCATAAAATGGCGTTCTGAAAGCAACATTACAGACAGAATAGCATAGAACAGAATGAGTCTGTATGACAACGTCCGTTCCGCAGCCAGGGCGGGCACATCGTATCGTATAAACCGCCCACGTAATTGCTTTTCGGTTCAGCCCCGGGAAACCGTTGAGAAAGCTCGAGGCTTTCTCGATACCGACGAATACAGTCGTACAGGAAAGCTTTTGTCGCGAGAAACTTCTTTAGAAACGCGAACAAACTCGGATTATCGTTTCAAATTTAAATTCAAATTGGAACAAGAACAATACACATTATTGGCCAACTTTTGATTGGACAAATTATATATCTTGAATGACATTACATTGCGTTGACCGGAGAATTCTGCTGGCTTTTTTTTAAAAAATCAGCTTTCTTAACTTTCCTCTATTAGTTAATCTTCGATATAGGATCCACTGTTACTATTATATTTAACAATTTATTCTGTCTCTATAAAATTTTTCATTTTTCTTATTAAAATACCTTCGCGCTTCGTGTAACTTTGATTTGGAGAAATCCACAAAATAATGGCATAAATATGTAAATAGGAATATAGTGAAAGTAATTTTCTATCAATTTAATAATTAGAAACGTCTGCATAGCGGATTGTACATTATGAGAACGAAATAATTTCGTTAAAAAATTTAACGATAAATTTTCTGCTCCGCCGTTTCAACGTTTCACATCGAAAAACTACATGTTGGAAGAAAAATTCAACCAAGTCTCATGACTGGAAACGTTCAACTGTCAGCCGCTTCCGGCTCGAGCGAAACGAGCACGGAAACGCGAACTGGCGGATGGGAGTGACGAAAAAAGAGGAAAAAAGAAGCTCTCGTTGCCGTGAAGTCTGAACACCGTTGAAATATAAGCTACTAACCGGTCGCGTTCGAGCAAATTCTCAATTTTACGAATAAATCTCGATCCCGCTGACCGGCTTTTCGCGTAACTGCTGCATCCAATATTGCGGTGGTTCGCAGTTTCCGGACCGATATGCAAGTCCACGTGCACGTGGAATTGTTCCCTGAGTTCGACACCAATACCAATACCGCTAACTGGTAGTATTCATCATCGTACGTTCCTACAAAAGCTTCGAACGGAAACGTTCCACCGTTTCCGACGCGTCTGCTCCAAAACGAATATTTTTCTTAGACACTGTTATTTAAGGACCTCGATATGCAATATATAAAAGTATGAACCAACATTTTGTTAATTCGTAATACTCACTGACAGAAATACAAAATATGCAATTTAACAAAAATCTTCTGAAAGCAGTCCTTCTTATATCGTATCAATTTTGTATTGATTATACACGTCAATTAGGAAAAATGGTATCAATTGATTCTGTATCGAAATGAAAGAAAGAAACTTTTTCATAACATCGTATACAATAATAAAGCAAACAATTCCTCCCCGTATGATTGATTGACTTGTATTTTATGCAATTTTACATATCAATTTCATATCGGATGACATATTGACCGATGCAAAGTCAATAACTAGTATCGTACGAACAATAGACGAAGGAGACGACTGTTTTAAAAAGTCAAACGAAACGCGAGTGCCAGTATCTACACAGAGCCACTGTAATTCGAAATAATTATCAAGTATATTCCCCTTTATATCATTTCATATTTAATTAACAAAATATAGCAGCATATCAGGTTGCTAATTGAAACCAGAAATAAACGAAACGCTATCTGATTCTACGTCGTTCGACCGCGAAACAAGAAACTTCATGGTATGCTAGAATTTTCTCTGGCACAACGAGGTGTTTTTTACTCAACCGACACGTTATATTGTTGATTAACGAGCCGAGCGGAGGGTAATGAAGAGAAGGATCGCCCTGGCTCGTTCCGGATGTAAGTATCCCTTTGATCGATGTATCGTAGCATGGCGCGCAAAAATTCCACGATATTAACGAATAAGCGGAATTAACGTAGCCGCCGTATTTCCATAAGGACGCTGCGGCTTGTGAAACTTGGATGATTTATGTCGATGGATTATTTCGCCATGCATTAATCCACGGATGGACGTGGAACTTTTGGCATATTTCAGCGCATAACTTTTTCCGCGAATAATTGCTCGTTCTCCTCTCGTTGAAAATTCCTTCACTGATTTCATCCACTGTCGATCCTCTTTGTTTCCATTTCTATCTGCTACGATTAAATCGTGTAAGATTTCAGTCTTTTCCTTGAATGGAACGGCTTCCTCGATGAAATCGTTCCGCGAAGCCAGCTCGCACTCGGAGAAACAATAGTAGTTTGTTTGAAGAAAAAAGCCAATTTCTTGCGAATTATTTTGGTGACCGAGTCAGGATAAGATTAAATTAGTAAGATGATCAAAAGATTCGTGAAGGATATTTAAGCAACAGACAGGGCAAACCACGGCTGGAAATAAAAGCGAGGCTCTACAATTAAACACGACGATGAGTCGATGTTCCAATTAGCAAATTGTCTGTTCGATGATACTTGGAAAGATTTGTCTTCTACTTTCGGGACACCTTCTTTCGTGCGTTGTCAAACAAGACAGTCGGAAGAAAAACGCCACGTTAATTCATCGACGTCGGAACGAATCGAAGGAAACGGTTCGAGAAGCTGCTTCAACGAGAAGGAAAATATTTTAGTTCCAATTAACACCCGGACCGACGTTGACGCTAAGCTTTGTGTGTTTTCGTGGAAGAGTGCTGTAAACTCTTTTCACATTGTTGGTTCGTATATTCAATTAAAAAGACTGTAGAAAACGAAGACAAATATGGATAAATAACTTTAAATACATAAATGGAACGAAAGTAGGCTTCATCGTCAATACAATTTCTAGAACGTTTACCTCAAAGATGAGTCAAAGGCTAGGGAAGTTCGGTGACGTGGCGAGCATTGACTGGGTTTCATCGATATCGAGGGTCTGGCGAATTTGACAAGATTGAAGTTGACAAGTTCGCGCGAACTCTAACCGCCTAGCCGCAATGGTCAAGTTTGTCGAAGGTGTATTCAGTCTAATTTGTCAAAGACAAAGTTACCTTCGGTGCTGAGCCGCGCCGAACCAAATGATGTGTCAGCTTGTCTGCTGCAATTCGTCATCTACCTCCCTAGGGCTTTAACTCGTTTAATTGGGCGAGTCCCTTGTCCAAACGAGAAGTGCCATAATAATATACCAACAAGAATTCATTGCAATTTATTTACGCAAATATTCAATATTTAGTTTACCATGCATAAATCATTTAATTTTAATATCGAGTAATGTTCCGGAAAATTAATTCTTCGTAATTTTTCTTGGTCTTGTTGATAGTTACCGAGTCTATAGATAAATGGAAAAATCTGGTACAAGATTTTGAGAGCCCAATTGGCGTTTCTAGCTGTCCATCAAGTACATGAAGAAGAGGAAGAAGAAGAGGACGAAGAAGGGGAGAAAGAAGCTTAAACAGCTAGCCGTTTCCTCAGGACTGGCGTGGAACTCGAGAGCAAGTCCGCTAATTACGAGTCTGACTTATCATTGTCTGTTATACGGACTTCTTCTCTTTCAGCAGGTTCGTTTCTTCAGTGGCGAGTTCGCGTCGAGAAACTTCACCGCTCTTGATTATGTCGGTGGCGCGCGCCTCGCGAAACTTTTTCTTCGGAAATATCATTCGTATCGTTTGTTCCTCGGCTTGGAATCGCTCGTTTGTTTCATTCAAAGCCTCTGCCATGGTTCGTTACTGGCTCTCGAGACACTTTCGGACTTTTGACATGCAAAACTTGCTCGCTGCTACTTTATTAAATCGTGCTTCTTTGAAATTCTCGCGTGAATTCTCTCTTTAAATTTTTATTGCCTTTATCATGTGGAGCGTTGGCCGTTGAAGTTGATAGAAGAGAGTGCAATATTGCGATATAATACAAATAAACTTTCTACGTACACGAAAAATATTGTACGCTCTGAAAATTTGGAATACATTATCAAAGTCGTCTGGTTAAAAGATATTATCTCGGACAAATTTGCGGCTTGGCGTTGCTAATGAGCTATTAAATTGTCCTGGTCCCACTTTCTGGTTAGAAGAAGCGACCAAGTTCGCTAAACAGCGGGAAGGGCGCGACGATAAGAAGTTCCTCGTGCAAATCTCGCAACTTGTTACTATGGTATCGCGGTGAGCCGCGTAATTACGATTCTCGCTGGTTGCGATTATGCCGACGGTGTACCTCATCTTTCAGCCAATTATCCCCTCCCACGATAGTTTATCAACGGATCATGATGATAACATTTCGGTTACGCTCGAACCTACCAGATTTTTCCTTTTACTTTCGTCTAAAACTGCGATAAGAATGCTCGTTCCATTCGTATCCAACAAGTATCATCGCTCGCGCATCCAACTGTTACATTAAACGCTCAACTCGACTGCAAATAAAATGTTTGAACAATCTACAAAGGATATTCTCAAGGGGATCGTTGAATGTTAACTGGACAAAGATCGCAATCGATCGCTAATCGAGTACAATATTGGGTTACGTTCCCCTGTTGACCGTTCAATCGCGATGCGTCAGAACTGTCTACGCGTAAATATCCTCCGATCCCTCGCATAACTGCCGTCATCTCGTGCGACGCCACAAACTAATAAATTATTAATCCGTCGAATAATAGCGCAGCAGTTGATGATCCCGCGAAACTGTTCACGTATTCACATCTACATGAGGCTACGCCACTGATCCCTCCAGAAGCCACCAACGGTATTTCCCGTGGGCATTGCATCCCGGCTACAATAATTCCAGCGGTCGACCACCAACTCGTCGGAGAATTACTTCCATCGACGCATCCAACTCGATTTTCAACGCTTAAGTTGTCGTTCCGGCAGATTACAAGCGGCGCGGAGGACAGGGCTGAGTGGTTCTCACCGGAAACTCGGTCAAGATGCGACAAATCGATCGGTTTCACCGAACCACCTATAGAACGTGCTCGTTTTCGTGCCTCTGGATCGATCAAATGCCCCTACGATGTGACAGTTATTTTCTTCGTTGCGTAGACGTGCTCGTTGCCTTCGTTTACTCTCTTCATTCGCGTAGTTTTCACTGGAGTTAGTCTTCCCTTTCTGTTCAGATCCGCGCGTCATTTTTTACGTTAAAATAAAAGGAATAATTAACGAACACGCGTCTTCCTATATAACACAACGACGCATTGTCATTGCATTGTGCACACTGCATGTTTGGAAAATCAGACGATCAAAAAAAGGATCCTTTGCTGCAACCACATAATCGACATATTAATAAATTACGACGTATAAGTAGATGAAGACTCAATGTATTTCCTGCCCATAAAACTTGCGAATTTTTGGATGCCACGAGGAACAAAATTCAATTACGTCAAGCATCCAGAAATATTTCACGCCGAAAGCAATTTAGGCTTCCTTTCCCGTACACAGAGCGATCAGTTTCTAAACGTCAAGACATCTATATAAATGGAGCATCCCTTTGTCCCTTCGAGGCATTCCCTCGGAATGTTTTTGTAGGTCACGCGTCTGTATGCATTCTTCTGGCGATTTTCGCGCGGGAACGAGAGCACGAGCGCACCTTTCGTCACGCGAAAAATTCTCACGGTGCTAATGATCATCAGAGTCACGATCACACCGGAGGTTTGTCTGGCAGACAACAATTAAGACGGACTTCTTCGTTTCTTCCTTTATGCTATCCCTCTCCTCGCTGCTTTCCCCTCGAGACGATATTCTTGTTCCAAACGAGATCGCCCACAGCTGAACGCTTTTTCATAGGAAATTCAATGGAATCTCGCGAGGCATTTATGAATCTAACGCGTTCAGGATTTCCAGACTTATTCTTCAGCGTGAGATAAAGGATTTTCTCTATCGAACATGTTCGAGGGCCGGTTGTCTCTAAGCCAAAGATACTATCGAGAAATCACAGTTTTCGATCGGAGGGCTGGAAAATTTGAATAATACGAGGAATAAGGAACTTTATTATCGCGAAGAAATTTCTTCTCCGTCCTTTTTTACCTCTTCCTTCGCTCCTTCTGCTGCTCTTTTCTTCTTCTTTACGCCTCAACGAGTCGTTTTCCATCCGCAGTCGAAGCTCGCGGCTAGAAGGATATTCTGAGAACATGTTCAATGAAAAATTCAATGGATCGACTGAAAATGCTTATACATTTTACATGGCCGTAGAAAGAGAAAGAAGCTCGATGGAAGAACGGACTTCGATCGGAGATTTTCTCGGGAAACGACGGATAAACGCGAAAACCGAATTCCACGATCGAACTTCACCCTTAGGCCTCCTAACTGTGGATAAACGCACAATGGCTGCTTTTCCGCCGTTGTCTCATAAAAGCTCCCAGTGAACGACTTTTTCCCCCAGACTTTCGAATTTTTAACCCAGATTCGAAATAGAACGAGAGGCTTGTATTTTTAAAACATCCGAGCTGAGGCTTCGTCGAATAATTATGAAGCTTGTTAATCCCACTAGAAACGCAATGCGTCTCAGCCGTTAGGCCCAGTTTTTGACTCGAACTGCTCTTTCTCTCGCTCTTTCCCTTTACGCCATTCCCTTAGACGTCTTTGAGAATTTCCACCACAGAAATACGTTGCTTGGCACGATTTTCGTCGACCGTAAACGTCATGATTCTTCTTTATTCCTTTGAGATTACAAATATAGCAGCTCGTAAAAGTGCTTGTACTTTTATCACAAAAATCTTTTATGCATAGGTATATGTCATATAAAAAATTTTCAAGCTTCATTAATATTGTAGCGAGACAGGACGGGCTGTTATGCTTTCGTTGGTAAAATTTAAACTACTCTTTATTGTAATTTTCTTTCTCTCTTTTTTTTTTGTAGAAGAAATGCGTGAGGGAATAGATAACTTCAGGCAACGTTTGGAAGTTCAATCTTCGTTAACCACACGTGCGTCCAGTAATTTGTATTTGCATGGAATGAGAACGCGTCGTGCAAAAGAACTCATTAATTATTCACACTCGTTAAAAAGCAGCGTGGCGAAACAGAATAAAAAGCGTCAGTTCGCTTACGGTTAATTAAAAAGTACCGGCTACCGTGTTCCTCTCACCTACCGTGACATCTTGACGAACTTTCTGAAACAGAGGCCTTTATGATTCTCTGAAAGAGCAATTTCATCAATTAAATTCTCCCTGGACGACATTACACCGCGTCGCCTCTGTGGCGAAAACCTCAAAAGCCTTTGGAGTCTCTATAAAAAAGCTGAAACTTTTACGTGTACTAATATATTCTGCTTTTTGAAAAGTATAGGTGTCGATAATAACACAAAGATAAACATATTTAATACCATCATTGTTATCAACGCGTCATTGCTTTATCTCTATAAATTATTCATCAAAACATTCGATAGCAATCAAAATTGAAATTATACATGCACGTAAACTATTGTTATTAGTATCTACCGTATATTCGAATTGATAATCCGTTTCAATAAAGAGTGACCCGCATACGGGAATTACGACTGGTTTCATTTCATATTCCCTATCTTTTTTTTCTTTTTGTTCTACGTCTCTTTTCCTATTTGTTGGCCACGTCGCTCCGAGTGAAATATTATGAGCAAAATCGTCCGGTCGAGCGCGGGTCGCATTTAAATGGCCGTGGGCGCGCAAACAAACGCGGTAACTCAATGTATCAGTTCCATATATCGCGGGTTAGCCAATATAATACCAGCCTATTCGATGGACGAACACAATACGGGAAGGAAACACTTTGGAATTCCGTCGCGAAATATTTATATTCCGATATCACTATCTATCTACAATCGAGGGGTTCATACGCAAGTACGTCTGGAACGCTAGTGTTGTGCACGGAAGCACTCGTTCCAATACAAATCCAATAATCCGTCAGATATTGCCACGTTAACGTTGGGAATTTTGTGAACGTAGTTTAGAGTAACTTGAACTGTATAACTATTCTGTTAAAATTATTATTCGTGTAAATCTCTCCTAAAATCTCGTAACAAAGCCAACATCTTGATTTATACGTTTTCTGGAGTTCATCTGCATTTGATAGCAAAAACGTACAATCCTGCCTTATGGACATAATTCCTCGACTTCGTAGGACAATCAGTGGATATTCTGAATTTAGAGTCACGGAATTCTTGGCAAGACAAGCAGAGAAACTTGTTTGCTCGAATCCTGTTCAGCTGAAACACTATCGACGCTGTTGTAAGTCGGTAAAAGGAAGCTTAGGCGCATTTTGCCGTTTCCTTATTGTTTGACATAAGCATACTTCCTGTCTATCATAATTTTTCTTAATGTTATATTTACGAAAGATTATAATTTTTTTTATAAATGAAAAGGAAATATTTTCCTCCGTGTTCGACAAGGTGAAAAAGTTTCAAACAGCAACGTTGATTTCTATCCGTGGCGTCGATTCGATGACGTACTCAATTTCAATAAGAGTTCTCCAAGGAAACGTCTTACTGCGTACAGCGCTAGAACGATTTAGAAAGCACACGAATGCAATCCTTCGACGAACACGACTTCTTCAACGTTCCCCTTGAGAGCGCGGCTGAGGCGAAGTTCACACCGAGCAAGTGGAAAGAGGCCGCACTGATCAGCCGTCGATTCCCCTAAGCGTAACTTTGCTGAATCAAACCGTATCACCTTTTATGAATCTTTACATATATCACAGCCATTTTTCCACTTGATTACAACTGCTACAAGATTCCCAAAATTATTCTCCTGACTATTAAAAATAAATATAAATAGAAAAAATAAATATAATAAATGTATAAATGTATAAATTGAAATGAAATTATAAATGTATAAATTATACCAATAGGTATAAATGGAAAAATAGTCTCGTGGCTCATAGTAAAAAATTAGGAAAATTTTGTGTGCGTAAAATATGAACAGAACTTCAAGCGAAGAATACAGAGCACACAGATTGCACGGCACGTGCAAACAGGAAAGTGCATGAGTTTCTATCTATGGGATCTTTATCGAGTCACCGGAATCCAAATATACTGAATCCAGGCTTCTCGACGTTTCCCTCTAGTCTCCGCTAGCATTCCTTAAGGTGACTTTGAACGACAACCAGCGGAACGTAGGAGGAAAATATACACAGTACTTTGAGACAATGGATCATCCTAATGGCTGTTGCGATCGTTAGCAACAACTTTATGAAAACCGACAAACCCTTCAACAATCCTATGACGTGAACTTTTTACATTAGACTACCTCTATCCTTTTATCTTTCTTCTATGAGAAAATTTTAATATCGCGAAATAAATTTACTGTAATTTTTATATCGAAACCAATATGAAAGAAATATGAATAATTCAGAGGATGCTATATTTTTGAAAGCTTAATTAGGCGATGGAACTTTCGTAGATTGTGAAATAAATTTCCGAGAATATGCGACACTCTGTATTCATCTTCCATGCATATCATAAATTTTTATTAGAATCGCGATGCTTTAAGCACCGACGCGATGGAAGGATCGTCAGTTTGAAAACTAGAAAAACTTTTCAGCTAGCGATAATTAGACAGGCGAGGGTGTACTCTTGTCTAAGGATCGTTTAGAAACAATTAATTCAACTTGGTCAATTATCGTTGATGTCGTTTCGGAAGAGCGATGGAGATCGATTGGTTTGAAAGAAGTTCTCTGCTAGGGAAACTTTCGCCACTGACGTAGATAAATTCGTCTACCGTCGATTACATTTCAGCCTACAATTTCACCGTGTAAATTAATACCTACAAGCCCTTCCAGCTTAAGGGCGGTTAACAAAGGAATTGTCCTTCGTGCTTTTAGTTATTTGAAACGAAAGAGAAATACGGAACGCGAGCGAGACTCACCGAGGGTACAAAATTGATGGAACGATGAAATAAGGTAACAAAGTAAAATAGAAGAGAATTAAAGTAGTCTGACTGGCAGACTGCTCGAAAATGGATCATTCTTAATAAATTCCTTAACGCACGCTACACGTAAAGTTTTAAAAATGAAATAAAAAAACAGAAAAGATATAAAAATAAGAAATAGAACGCAGGACGAAGAACGAAACTTCATCTTTTATCCGTGTGGAAGCATGCAAGGATTGATATAACGAACCTCGGCAAATAAAATTGATTACCAAAGTTGTGAAAGTTGAAAGTTTCGGGCACGTATAATATTATGACCAGGAAAATGACGCTTGGCTACAGAATCTCGTTTATATCTTCGCCTCGTTTGAAATCCCCCATCTGATCAAATTATATCCTGGATTACTCTGCCAGGCTCGATATCGATCACAGCTCCTAACCGTTATTTTTTCATTTAACATCTTAACAACTAATGATAGTGGACGAAATAAGGGTCACGCGGAGTCACTGAGACCATGAAACTGACACTTAAGGTCATTTGAATGTCGCAAGGGATCGTAGAGATCGCGAAATGAAATTGACAATTAAAGTCATTTGAAGATTCTGAGGGGTCACAAAGATCATATCAATGATAGTCATATCAGAATTGCAGAAACAATGTCAATGACTTTGGACGCTTGTAATGTTCGTACAACGCAATACGTAAAGCAATCTATTAAATATCAGCATGGCTCTTTGTCGGAATTCTTAGGATTCAAGAGATACGACAGCTTTCGAATAATCCATTGATTAATTCTTCGTCCAAAGTTCCTGTAGCCATTTACCGTGGTTTTAATTTAATGGCTTCCCTCTCGCGAAATGTACGTCGTCGGTATTGGAAATGTTTTACTTTCTTTGTAAAAGAAACTTTTGTTGTTCCTCCCCAAAGTTTCGCGGATTATACGACTCAATTAAGTAATTGTAAAGCAATGAAGCGCACATTTATTTTCAATCGTTGCTCTCAGTAGACGTTAGCTCGCGGCCAAACGCGATTATAAACGTTTTGCTCTTACGAAGATGTAATCGATCGTCTGTAATTGCGTCCGTTCAACTTGTCAGGGGTCTAATTGATATAATGTAATTAAAAGGTTGGTGGAGAAATATACGGAACAGAGATACGATGTTTCGAGTTAAACGTGTTGCTAACATCGAAACATTTTCTTGCCAGCGATAGTTTCTTACGCGACCCTGCCATATTCGATCGCCGGAATTTAATTAAAGATTGATTCTCCATGGCTCTACTGTAAACAACTCATTAAGCTGGATACAAAACGATCGACTAATGACGAAGCGTACGTAAATGCTTTCGTCAAAGTATCTAAAGTTATTATTTAGACCGCTGGTTATTTCACCACAAAGTATTACTACAAACAACTTATACAAAAAAAATTATTTTCCAAGTTTTCGAAGAATCCCAGCATCTCAGTTATTGATGGTTCGACTTTTCTTAATGTTACAGGTGCGATCTTTACGGAAGATCAAAAGGACAGCCCTTCGGAGCTGGCGTTCAAATATGCCATCTACAAGATCAACAAGGACAAAACTCTGTTAGCGAACACGACGTTGGTCTACGACATTCAATACGTTCCTAAGGACGATTCTTTCCGAACGTCGAAGAAAGGTAAATCTGCAGCATCGTTCTCACTATTTCCATCGTATTCTCCTTCACATTTTTCACAAAATTATAGCAGAAATCTACGCATTCATATCTCAGTCTTCTACATTCTCCATCATCCTAACACTGACACTGTACCAGTTCTCGTTTCGGTCGCAGCGGAACGTATTTAACACCTAGAAACGTCTAGGGCAAACATCTCGACACTGAAACGTTACAGCGCTGATAAGGCACGGATTTCGTATCTGATAAATGGGAGACGCACTCGAGTGCACGACTCTTACTATTTCAGAGCTTAATAAACTACAGAAGGTTCAAGGTGTGACAGTCAGACGAACGTTTGTCGGATTTCCGTTCTATCTACTATTTCAAGCTGATTTCTATCGTCGATACCATCTTCGGTTCCATCGGCCTCGTAACTTTTCACACTCGTCGAGAAATCGGTATTCCGCGACGTGCATGGTGAAAGTTGGAACGTAGAGTCGGAAAAGAGATCGTCGTTCCCCATTCTCGAGACAATAATATCGATCGGCAGACGCCGTAAGCCAGATACAGCTCGTATTTATTCCCATACGATCCCGCGGACCGTGTGAATTTTATAGCGACTTTTTTGATCAGAAATGATGGAGATCCTCGTTTTCAAAGGGATTATTCAGCGCGCACTGCCGCCACAAAGAAAAATCGTGGATCTTCGAAATGGTAGAATTAACTTCGTCGCATTAACCGTAAAAAACGGAAGTAAAACACCAAATGTAACTGTGGCTGTGGAAATCTGTGGCTGTGGAAATCTGTGGCTGTGGAAATCTGTGGCTGTTCTTAACTTAATCCCACCCATACGGGGACAAGCCGACCCTTCGAATCTTCGAATAGATTTCTCTGTGGAAACTTGCGTTACCAACCAACCTCACGTCGTAGAACAATGTTGTTCCAAGTTTAATTTCTAATATATTTTTTCTGGCAAACCAAAATATTTCAAAATTTGTTTTTCGATCTTTAATTACTGCAATAGTAATTAATTTAATACGTTGAAATGCAAAAAAAGAGATAATTGAGAATAGTTTTTTCTAAAATTTATGATTATCTTTATAAAAAAAAAAACAAATTCGATTGTTTACAGAAAAGATGAGACTATATGATTTTTCTTTAAAGATATTAATAATTATCCGACTAGTTCGTGAAATTGAGAATTTCATGAAAAGTAGATAAATTTATTATCATTATTATTGTCATTACGAATAATAATTATGGATAATTGTAAATAAGAAAACAGATGTCGTACGCGCTACAGACTAATTCGTTTTCGACAATAACTGGAAGTCGATATTTCAGTGATTTGATTTCAGCGAGCAGAACACGAAAACAGAGAGGATAGAGGGTGGGGGTGAGCGCGAAGTCATAAGATGAAATTTATGCAAAATAATTCCGTAGGCAAGTCGGGGTGAGCCGCCGCGAAACCATAACAATGTTTCTTGCTGGCCGATCGTAGGTGGCCAGCGAGCGTAAATTGCAAACCGTAAATCTGCACGGACATCGATAAATTTGCAACAAAGTTCTATCCACTCCGAATATCTATTTCGTCGAGTACGCAGTTCGGATTATTGAGACTCAAAGACACTTCATTTCCCATCGCATCGCGTCCTTTTCATGCGAGCGTATTTCACAGCCGGACAATGGGGAGAGTCGTATTTTCGAAAGGATGCTCTTCTGTTCAAGAAATCCCATCGCTCGGTTTGTAAGATACAGTGGAAATACGTAAAATGCTGTTATTGTCTCGAACAGTCGTGGTCATTAAAGCTATATAATACACAGATTACTTTTATTAAAATACGAAGTGTGGATGTAATCTCTTGCAACACGATTTTTCATAGTAGGTACTTAACGTTAGAAATTAAAGAACCGAAATACAAATCAGCCATATTGATAGCGAACTGATCTCGATCATCCATCTTGCTACTAAAATTCAGAAATTTTCAAAAATTGAGTTAATCAGTCTAATTTATGAATGATTGAAACATTTCTCCTTCGAACTAAATCCAAACAGCAGGCGCATCCTAATTAACGTTAACTCGTAAAACAAACAGCGCTCTGAAAACAATCACATCATAAGTCCGCTACAGCGATTCTCCCGCCCACTACCTACATTAATCCCGAGTAAATTAACCCCAGAATCTACCCTTGTCCATGGAATAGGATCGGCTTAAAATACACTCGTTGGAACGACTTGGTAGACCGCATTTACTTACAATCAACCGCGTGTGGTTGCCGACACCCTTTCCAGGATCTCAATTTTACCAGGACGATTCCACTCACGTCATAAATATGCTGGCGACGAGCCCTTGCAGTCTGACATCTCGTACCCACGTTAGCTTCCGCGTTTAAAGGTATTCCAGCCTCGTCTGAAAAGATTTTCCATTTTCAGTAGTCTGGCTGGATACCCAGGGCCACACCATCGTTCTCCATTTTCCTCAGTCCCTTAGCATCTCCGTTTGCATCTCTTCTTCTCGTAATAAATCCCCGACGCCACGGGACCACGACTCGGTACGCACTTTTTTCCTCTTCGTCTTGTCAAGTCTTTCGCGACGCGGGCTTAACATCGTCTACCGACTGGCTTAAATCCCCATGAAAGCTAATGTCCCGATTTGCTGATGTAGATTTATGAAGAACGGGATCCAGGTGTTGACAATGCGACGTTTTGTTTGGATAGGAATTTTGAAAGTTACTCTCCGTGAATGAATGCGGCAACTCGCTCGTGAAATTTCGTGAAATCACAAGTCGGATTTGTGCTCTGATGTGGAGTTTTGTTCAAAGTGAAACACATGGAAAGTGCAAGCGTACAGTGAAATCTTACGACGCAGAATAGTAAAAAGCAGAGAAAATATCGCGAGAATATTCATAAATTCTCAAATTTCCTTATTTTCAAATTTAGAACTTTAACTTTCTAATTTCCTAATTGTTTAATTTTCTACCTTTCCAATTTTCTAGCTTTCTAATCTTCTAATTTTCTACTTTCCGAATTACCTAATTTTTAAGTTCAGTTGCCCAAAATTCGCGTTTCCAAGTCTCACAATTCTATAAACGTATCAGTTTCATCTTTCATTCTTTTCATTTTTCTCGCAATTAACTTCCGATGCTCGTATGCGATCAGGAAAAGTATGATTTCACGAATTGACCGGCGCGGCGTCGATGTTCCGCCTGACCAGAGCGATGTCAATCGCGCGACAAATTCAGATCAGATTTATTCACCGTTAAACGTCAAATTCTGGTCGTAGTTTCGACCCCTTTTACGATCCCAACCCGATTTGAAATACAAAACAAGCCTGATGTAAAAATACAAAAAAGAGAAAATGGTACTCGTTCTATCGATTCCTTTTTTCGAAATTCATCATTCAGAAGCTCGTGTATGTGGGCAGAAAAATTATCGTCCATGCCGGAAACTAGCCGTGCCTGCACGAACCACTGAAAGAGAAGACAAAGCCGACGAACATGGCGAAAATTGAATTCGCGAGGGAAGGAAATCAGCTTGGGAACGGCACTCGATGAATTTCTGAGAACTGCCTGTTAGGATTATAGTCGACGCGTATATTGGCGCCGCATTCGAGCGGAACGGGAAATGAATCGACCAGCGAGGAAAATTAGATTTTCCAGCGAAGCTTGGTCGATCGTCCGCGAGAAAAGTTCCTTGTATCGCGAAGTATAGAGTCGTAGAAAAATTAAGCGAATAGTTTTTGTTTAGATTTCCATATCCTGCCGACAGACAGTAGAGTACTATGCAAAAATCATAGTCAACTTATGGTTTTGTAGTAATAACTGATTCCTTAAAAAATATTGTACATGATATTATTAAGAAATAAACCTTTAGATATTCTCTGCTTTATAAATTTTCTAAAAATATTCCCCTGAATAGATCCATAAATGCAATATTAATTATTTCAATATTTACGAATGTTATTTAACAAGTTACCAATAATACCCAAATTAACTTTCTAAGGAAAAGTAAAATATTTCCGCTTGGTAGATGATCTATCATACGAGATTTACAGAGCAGATATCGTAGCTGCACGTACTTTAAATTCGTCCATTTGTTTTCACTGACCAAATCGATAGTAATTGAAGCATTCCAATAATTATTGATATCTGTATCCGTTATTACTCTAATAATAACTTGTTTGATGTATATTTAATGACTACTGATCAGAACGTCGAAGTAGTTTTTATATTAATAATCTATGATAAGCGACGCGTATACATAATAATGTGTCATGTATCGTATTATATTCCCATTCAGTTGCGACAAATCTTTGATTTTGTTTCGCATAATGGGAAAGGCATTCGGTTTTTTACAATACCATGTAATAATGATCATAGTTAATAGCAGAACCGTCCGTACGAAGTCTTATAATACCAGTTTCATCGCAATAAGGAACTCTTTCGATGCTTTTATCAATATTTAGAGAGTCTTCGCAACTTCGTTTCAAGTGTATTCGATTATGCTCAAACTGGCACACAAGAAAGCGGAAGACACAAAGAACCGGAGAAGTAACAATTTCTCAAAATTCATTGAATAACTTACACCGAATCCCTTTGATCTCTCGAGGCGGAACATTTTAATGGAAGCTTTCGTTTATTACCGGCAAACTCTCTCTTTACGTTATAGCCATTTCTTTGTGGCCAGGATCCCCGTTCATCTGCAGCATTCACTGATTTGCCGGAAAATCTTCCCTCTCAGATGTTCAGCTTCTTATACACGCGCCACTCTGCAAAATTCGTGTAACACCTACGACAATCGTTCCCTCGCGATAAAAACTTTTTTCGGCTGATATCGCGCGAGAAATATACTACTTTCGAATAGAATAATTTAATAGAGCACTCGAGTCACGAATCCAACGGTCCTCGACGATCATTTTTTATCATCCCCTCTTGCGGAGAAGCCAAGAGAAAGGAGACACGGATGCGACCGATGTAATTCGTTTAAAACGGGGAAGTGCACTTGAAAGCGCTGATGGAGAACTTTTTTTCGGCAGACAGCTAAATGGGACCGTTTAAAATTCGGATGACACGCGAACACCCGTTGTATTTTTAATTTACTGCTTTCCCGTTGGACACTCTTTTACTCCCATTTCGTCTCGGTATTCCTATGCTCCGGACAAAACCTCTATACCTTTGTTCGCGCCTCTACAGAAGGACCAGTGATTCGGCAGAAAATTCAGGTCAACCGGAACGCAAGATTGCTAACATTTCGCTTCCTACTACGTCCGAACTTTCAACGAGATTTCCGCGTCGCAATTAAATCAGTATTCGTGATTCAGGAGAAGAAAAAACGAAAGAAACACAAGAAAAATATATCACAGCAGAAATGGTAAAATGTTGCGATTCGAGGGTTCCGATGCGGTTGGTCACTTTGTTACCCTTCCATTTTTCTCTATCGATCTGTAGACGTACGAGTTCCCATCCTCGAGATGGACAACAAAACTGAAAAGGCGATGTTTAACGCAGATTTAATCCCGTGTTTCCTCTCGTTACCATTTTGAAAGCATTTGCGGAAGAGAGCCACGATTTTCCTCGGTGAATTCATGCAACGTGACCGTTAACTCCACATTGTTACGCAATCTTTGGCCCTGCATTCCCCGTGTACAAATGGTGACTGCGACGAACGAACGAACTACGGAAATTAGTGACGAAGCCATTTCTGGATGTCAATGCACTCGGTGACTATCGTCGATCGTCGCGACGCCGTTTCTCCATCGTTAAACGAAAACTAAACTACGGTAGGATTTTACTTCGCAGTGAGACGTATTTTTGTGTGAAACTATCGTTGATTATTTTCGATTAATAACTCGAAGGAAGCAATTTTAATGGTCTGAGTGTAATAAAGATTCATGTTTAATCTGCTATCTGATCTGTTAATCCATTTTGTCTGCCTTATTGATGGCACTATAGTACATTTTATGTACCGAAGTATTCTCTTGGGTATCTGATGTTGAATAACAATTGCAATGCAGATCCGATTATTGCGGAATGTATAATATATTAAATGCCACATCAATTTTGTAAACAATATCACAAACAATTTTGCAGAAATTTTACACGAATTCAAAGTAATTGCTATGAAATAACCACGTACCATCTAGCTGAAGGAAATTGTACACGAGAATATTTGACCTTTACGAAATTAGTTATTGGTGTTTTATTCGTGAAGGTAAACCTTCTCCAGACTTTCTGAAAACCGCACTCTGCTGGGAGTGCTTAGAGAGCGGAAGTGAGCGGCCCGATAACTGATCATTCGAAGCATTTCCGCGTTTGGCGTGTTGAAACGGGGGGCAGTGTTGGTTCGTTAACCGGAAGAGCAGACTTCGTAACGAAATAGCGAGACTTATTTAGCAACGTTGAGAATACGACTTAATCAAGAAGGGACGACGACGAGCGAGGAATTTCGAAGTATTCGTGGTGGAGCAGTCAAAGAACTAACTGAGTCTTCTGTTTGTCAGGCGCAGAGATCCAGGATTTTCGTTGCACCCTTGAGGATACAGATACCGGCGAATTCAAAGAAAATTACGGTCGCTGGACAGCAAGAGATCGATCTTTATCGAAGAATAATAAAACGCTTCTTACTGGCTAATAAATCTTCTTAAATTAGTTTCTTCGATTAAATGGAAGATAGCGAAATTATATGAACAGATACAATCTCTAACTAAACTGCAATCCTCAAGAACGACAAGAAAGCTATTCAGAAAAATTAAATTTCGAGTTTTACCGTTCCTATATCACTCAGCACCGATCAGGTACCCAAGCGCGATCGATTCAATTAAATTTCTTTCTCGAAAGGTATTACCTTCCGTGGCAAGAATTTCATTGCCTAACGAGTTTTCGATCGCGCGTTAAGTGAAACCGGCAACGTAAACGAAGAAACGATGAGTCAGATGTCTGACATGGCAGCCGATCGAAAGGCAACGGAAAAAAAGACGAAGTCACGTGAATAATTCAGCGAACACGTAGCAAACGAGAATACTTAGACACGCCGGAATCCCACTTTCGAAATCGAATTCATCCATCGTGGCGTGGAGTCGGCCGCTCTCTGCACGCGTGCCAGCCACGATCCTTTACGAAAGGAGAACAGCCGTTCTGAAGGTATATCGCGGATAATGGATCAGGAAGCCGTCGGTCTGATAACGTATCAATTTCCTGTCCATTTTCTACGATGCTCGTACGCGCGTACAGACATCGAACTCGTAAATCATACGGTCACGTCGCTTCTATCGGGTCCATGAATGCTCGATTAATACGCGAGCCGTGCGTCGAATATGTACGCAGTCGATGGAAAAGTATCACGAGACGGTATTGTCGCGAAAAACTAGCGGCTCGGTTAAAAATATCTGTTCCGATACACGCCTTTGATTGCACGTTATGATTCGTAAGTTGATACGGTGACATCTGACCATTTCGTTCGTACTGGTATCGTTAAACTTTCAACGTTTCGAAAATTTGTTCCGATCCACGATTCTGATACGTTGTGATTTGCTAGTTGATACAGTGACATCTGATCGTTTCATCCGAACCTACATCGTTCCGACAATTTTCACTAACTTTCCAATGGTACACGTACGCATGATCCTATACTGAAGGTAAAGATTATATAGTATTGTAAAAATAATAATATATTGGACAATTGTATCGAGTTTGCATATTTATCTCTAACTATATGTTTAACTTCCAGTGTTTCGACAATTGTTTATTAACTTTTTAATGGTAACACATCATATATCATCATATACTATATTAATACTACTAAATTAATACTATATTAGGGAACTGACTGTCATCTAGTAAAATAGATTTTTACGGCATGTATCGAAGGGTTACAAGTAATCCGGTGTATCGACATCCCGGATTGCAGTTCCGAACCAAAGACGCTGGTAATGATGGAATGAATGTCCATTGAAAAGTCGTAATGCAAATGTTTCGTCGTGGAACTGATTTTAGACGATGGGAACGCGACTACAGAAAGTAGTGGCGCAACTTGTTTACTGTCGAGGAAAAGAGGAAGCAGCAAAGTTCCGCGTCAATCTCTTTCTCGCCTGATTCGCGCCGCGACCACGATGAAAGTTTACGAGGAGATTACCAGGAAATAGTGTAGCAACGACGCGGTAAGGGACAGAATCTTCAGCGTGGCACAGCTTTCCGTGATGTAAAGATCCCGAGTGTGTCTCGCCTGGAAATATGAAATCAGTGTGTCACTGGCACTCCTCCCCGTATTTCCATTTCAACACTTTTCTCTATCGCTTACCTGCTTGCCTGCTAAACTCTTCTTCAACTCCATTTACGCAACACTGAAGTAATATGGAGGTGTTAACCTATATATGAGCCACTCAAACGTCAAATGGATCGACTCTATTTTCTGAAATATTTGTTGCTTTCGATGGCAGAGTACATGATTTGATTTTAATACTTCTGTATTTAATACTTAATGTTGATCAACTTTATAAATGAAACGTAGAGAAATATATCAATTAACAAAAAATAACATTCAAAAGATAAATATCGTGTCTCAAGATGTGTCTTGAAATTTTCAATTATTTATACTCTGTGATTGTAAATAAATTCGTGGAAATAAATTCTTCGTATTTTAGTATATTGATTGTAAACATTCGTATAATAATTGCTTCCGAGTAAATTTAATTAAGTTAGTGTATACTATTTCAGCGTGCAAGCAACTGTCCAGATCGGTGCAGGGGATCTTCGGACCGTCTGATCCTCTCCTCGGTGCCCACATCCAGAGTATCTGTGAAGCTCTCGATGTCCCGCATCTGGAGGCAAGAGTGGACTTCGAGCCAACGTTCAAGGAGTTTAGTATAAATCTCTATCCGTCGCAGGACCATTTGAACAAAGCCTTCAAAGATCTCATGTCCTTTCTAAACTGGACCAGGGTGGCCATAATTTACGAAGAAGATTATGGTAAATATCTAATCTTTTATATTTATTTTGTTATACTTCTCATGCGATACCTAGTAAAAAACTTTCCTTTTCCTTGAAAGAATTTACGTATCACTTTAGGCTGCCGCTTGAATTGTTCTACACGGTCCAAGATTTAAATTTGTAACAATTAGAGATTGCCATAAGCATGTTTCATTTGAGGATGGCTATTGCTTCGAGCTTGCTTGTACCCAATTTGTTTGTACACACTATTTTTGTGTAACCATTCAATCCTAAACCAGAAATTCACCATACACTTTACACTTATATCCTTGTTACCGTTCAAAAATCGTGTTATTCAAAACTCGTTGCTCGTAAGCATAGTTATACACATATTATGTTTCGTGGGACGATGGGAAATAAAAAGATACGACGAAGAGGAGAACCATACCATTGAAACAATGGAGCAAATACCCTATGTGCCGGCAGATTTGCAAGCATATGAGTAGCGCTCTCCAAGGAGTCACGAAACAGCGCTTTCGCGGATATCGTGCCGTAGCGTGTCATACAGCCTAGTTATTACGCTGTTCCTTCTTTTTTCTCTCCTTTTGTTTTGTTTTGTTTTTCGTTTCTTCTTTTTCAACAGCTAACTCCACGTGTCGCGTCGCGTCGCGTCGGTTGGCGCGATGCGTTCCTATGCAAATAGAACGTCGGAGTCAGCCGGCGGAAGTGGATGCCAACGCGACGCTGAAATGTACGCCTGTCACCTGCACGCACACGCAAACCAACCTATTCCGCGTGTAAAATCACACGATTCGTCATTATCGTCGACATTTCTTCCATCTACTTTTCCTACAAGTGTCACTGAACAATCTTCCATTTCTTCGATTCGAAAATCTCTAAATACCAATTTATTTTTATATTAAATTTCAATATTTCGTATCGGATGCAGTGTTACAACAATGAGTATCTAAATATTAACTAAATAGCTACTGGAGAAATGATAAAAAAATGATTATATTTCCAGAACAATTGAATGTATATGTGTATCTTAAGAGACCAAAGGTTTTAGTTCTACGATCGTTGATATCGGAATTTTTGCTTACGGATTTGCAGCTTGCTGGAATTTGAAGTTTCAATATTATTCCATTTCGCGAATAAACTTCTTAGACTAGGACTTCTACTTTTGATATTTTTCCTCCAGCTTTGTTTCTCAACTTAAATATATAGGATATAATCTTGAGATTGGAGGAGGATTGTTTAATATTTGAAAATTAAATATTATTGGCCCAGAGCTTTCAGAGTCCAAGCGTATCCAGTGTAACTTAAACCTGTCTGATCCTTGGTCTTCTTCATGACCTCGTGCTTTCGAAGGCCAAGGTTTATTATCCTTGTGTTTTCGAGGTCAAAGCGCTCCTTGCTGCTCCTTCACCTTGCTGCTCCAAAGTTACTCTCATTTAATTAACACCTTCTAAAGTCAACGTTCTCTTGTTCCCGAGCTCGCAAGTTTCCACTTCGAGCTTTTTGCTCAAGAATGGCAGAACATAATACGAAACAACTTAGCGAATGAATTATAGTCAAACATTCGTTGAAATTTATGCCATTTCTTCAGCGTGTTTCAAGTCTTTAATAACTTATGAAAATAGTTTTTCCAAATTCCTGCATCGTTATGAAATTTTCACGTTTTATAGGAAACCAGAGCGTTTTCTAATATTTACCAAAAAAATGGTGGTTAAAATATCGTAGCATCGAAAGTAATCTCGTGTAGTCAATGAATTTCGCAAAAAACTTTCACGTAACGTTAAACATTGATCGAGTGCGGGAAAAAATTGATTGCAAAGCTCAGTTTTTTTCACCAAAAACGAAAACCATGTTTTATGGTGGTTTACATCGCTTTCATTTATATTTCGTTTGAAAAAAAATATTGCATTTTTAACTGGTTGGTAATTGGACAAAGAAAAAAGGTCTTGTTATCTTAAGTGAACTATTCAAACTTCGTTCAATTTTAAAAATTACACAATGGCCGAAGGAAAGGAGAGTGATCATTCTTTGAAATTACTTCTCCTGATTAGACGACGTAATCGCTTACGGAATGGCGTGCAGGAAGCGGAACGTTTCCCGCTAAGACCAAGAAAAGACCTTAGGAAGGATGTCCCTTTTTTTACATCCTGTGACAGCCATAAATTTCCCAGCAGCGATTCCGAATAGAGACGTTTGAAAATTTCTTCTCGCTGAAGCATGTCACTGAGCATTTCCTCGATATTCTGTCTGATGGAATATATTTTTCAGCTCGGCTATTCATCGAAAATGCGGCAGAATTTTGCCTTCCGTAGCACGACAAAGCTTTCCCGCGGGTCGATCGTTTAAATGTGAATCAACGTTCTTCGCTCGAGCCGGCCGTGCTTCGCGAAGCAAAAGAAAATGATCTCTGCTTAAACTCTTGCATTATCCCAAGGATTTCGATCTTCGGACTTCTCTAAATCCAATTAAAATGTAATCTAAGAAGAAGCTCCATCTGCCATAGCAATGTCGCTTCTGTATAAACTCCTGGAAGAACCCTCAGTCTTCTTGAACCTTCTGCAAGGGTCCCGCAAAGGCGGTTCAAAGCTTTCTATACCACAAAGCTCCTTTGCTCAAGACCCCTAATAATTCTCACCTGCTAAATGCAACGAGCAGAACAACTCTACGAGGTGACATGGTTACAGCAACAAGCCTTTATTAACGTTTCACCGTTGGGTTTCGCTGTTTGTTACGCAGAGAATATAGGCAACCCGAGGCCTACAGTTACAAATGTGCGCGTGTATGTAAATCGGGACAGGCTAGACGTCTCTGTCGCGTTCATCGCGCTTTGTGCCAGACCCGCCAATTATTCTTCCACGGATTAATTACCCGAGCCATGCTTTGCCTTCGAACAGGATGACTCGGCTCTTTGGCTGTCGCGAATCGAGTCACGACACGGCGTTAAGCTGGCATGAATAGACGCTTGAATCTCTGCATCGAAAGCGCGCCATTGTGTCCATGTTTTCGTGTAACAGTACTGCAATGGTTCTGCACGAAAATATTAAACCGCAATGGGAAACGGAGATGAATGGTTCTTTTCAACATTGGTTCGTTTTAACATTCATCGAGGTTGAACACTCGAAAAACTCCTTTCAGACCCATTCGAACATACGTACGAAGGAAGATGTCGATGATTCTTTGGTATGAATGAGGTGGACTTTGGCGGCCCTTGAGATGACGAAGTTATGTTTCATATAGAAGGGGTGTTTCGATAGAAGTTTTATCTAGGTTCTTTGAAAATGGCAGGTTAATCGATTTGGAATTTAGTGAATTGAATAACTCAATGATCTGTAGTGTTGCCATTTGAGTATTTTTCTATCAGACGAGAAATCTGAATGATAGATGATAGACAATTTTATTAAATTTATTTAATATTTCATATTTCGTTTCGTGTCAAAAAAATTGTATGTATTATTCATACGTGTCCGTGTCTCCATCAAAAAAGTTTGACAAGGGAAAATATTTTTAATACATAGTTTAAATAAAAATACAATGTCATCTTCTGGTAATAAATGATCTGAGAGTTCCCAATATACATATATCAAAATACTGAAAATAAATAGCAATTTTATTCACATTAACACGAATTTTCGTGAGCGAGCTAAGTAATCAACAAATCGAATACTCGAACGAAGCAAATAAACTCATATCTAAAATAACATTTGGAAAACGCAACGAAGAGGATGCAAGCTTCCTAAATTCTTGACTATTTCATATACTTTTTATATCGTGGAAAACCGTCATAAATTACCAGCCACGAAAATCGTAAAGGTCGCGGTACCACAGAGTCATTCTGCAAACTAGTCTCACCCCCATACGTTCGTCCTCCACCCTCATCTCCAGCCAACCCGTTGTTACTGAGTATGTATACACGAGTACAAAGGGTCGGCCGACGTGAACGCGTTGCACCACGTCAGGGCGGTGTGATAATTGAAAACCGCGTCTAAGAAGCGGTTTGTTATTTTTCAATTTTACGTTTCAAGCAAACCTGGGCCCATTACTTAAATGGCATTCTTTCACTTCGGTTACCTCGTATTTTGCTCAAAGGAGTTTTCTTTCATTTCTCCTCTCGAAATAAAATTCATTGCCCTCGAATGAAAATTATTGAAATACCTGTTTTGATTAAACGAATTTAATTAAACGTGGTATTTTATATAAATTCAATTTCGCTCTTTGAGTTATTCAAAACGCGCGATGTTTGGTATTAGTTTAATAACGGCGGAGCCATTGAGGAATTGTTTGCTGTAGAAGGAAGCTCTCGATATTCAGAAAATAGAAAAAGCTGAAAGGATCAAATTTTCGGAGTTCATTCGGTCGATAAATTTTATTTCCAAGTCGATACACGAACGTATCTGCCACGATTGAAACTGATAAATGTCACGAACCTATATTTTCTGAATATTAATCAAATCGATTCTTACATTCTCGAAACTACATCACGGTGCTCGAAAAACTGCCGCTCGTTTCGTACTTTCGCGGATGATACGGGCGGAAAAATGTGACGACACAACGGCAAAGGATGAAACTGGAAGAGAGTCGAAATGAAAACCGACCGGCAATAAAACCGAGATCCGATTTTAAATAAAGTTTCCTATCCAGCCCCTACGAGACCTCCTGTAATTTTTCGCGAATTTCATTTCGAACCGTGTTCCCTGGCGACACACTGAAACGTTTGCCATCGAACCTGTTAGATTCGACGAATCTCGATTTTCTTTTGCTTGTGATATTCGGATCACTTTTCTCACGATACTCCACTTACCATGTAAAAGGTGAAACAAAAGGATGTAATTGATGGGTGAAATATACACGTGCCTCTATCTGTTTCTTGGCAGGTCTGTTTAAGCTACAGGATCTCGTGAAATCACCGCCTTCGGCGAGGACCGAAATGTACATTCGCCAGGCAGGACCTGGTTCTTATAGACAGGTTCTTCGAGAAGTCAGACATAAGGAGATCTACAAGTTGATCGTCGACACGGATCCTGCGCACATGCAACAATTTTTTCGAGCGGTGAGTCAAGATGTTTTAATTACGAAGCTGTTGTCGTTTATGTAAATATGGGTTTTAATGAAACATGTAGCATAGATAGAAATTTATTTCACTCTTTAGATATTGTAACGAGTACTTTCTTTTAAACATTTTTTAAATTGAACATTTATTCACATTTAAGTTTTTCATAGATACATGAACATTCATAGCCTAATAATTACTTAATTTGAGGATACCGTGTTAAATTTTCTAAACTTGTCATAGACGTGAAGTTATAATCGTTATTATATCCATTTCGATTATGATTTGCATATAATTATATCCTCCGAGATTATATACTTTCACTTTAGTATTCGCATCAGTACCTGTATCAGTTATCAGAATCGGAATCGATCGGTATTCACGTGAAAGATTCAACGAAACAAGTGGTGGAAGATTTAAAAGGTCGAGTTGCTCTACTGGATAGTTCCTTTATCGTAGCACGGGACTAGTAGCATCTATACGAGGCGAAATATTATACCGTTACGTGCTGCATCAAGGAGCTCGCTACAGATCTCTGGTACGCAACCTAGGAACCCATAGAAGCTTACATCCTTACTCGTAGGAGCGGAAAAAGAGAACGACTAGTAGAAGGGGAGTGACGTTCGTCGATCGATACCGCAACTACGATGTGTATAGCTTCGGGATAGACACAGAACGAAGACCCATAATACTTGCTCGCGGGGTATTTAATCTCCGAAGTCTCCGTAATGCTATCGAGGACGATACATCAGGGGAAAACGATTTATAATTCGTTCGCGGCCGGGGAAAAAATATTCTCCGACCAATCTAGTGTCCTGCCTTGTTCTATGAAACAATTGAATGAATTATGTCGATCGAAGTTATTAGAATTCTTGTTTAGGACTACTGGGTAATTGTAGCTGATTTATCGATTAAGAATAACGAGGAGGAAAAACATGATTATAGAATATTTCCTATTTTTTTTATAGGAAAGCAATTTTAAGAATCACTACGTTGGCAATTCTTTAAATTAAAATATAAATATTTCCATGTTTCTCTACTTCATCTCAATCAAGACAGACAACAATTCCATAACCAGAAATTTAATACAATCAGATTTTGCCGCAAATGAAATAACAGAGAAGTATGACACGGAGAAAATTTGAAAACCACAAGGCAAATCAGGTAAATCCTTCGCTGGTAATTAGAACACGTCTGCATCTCGAAACTGATTACAGCCGGAAGAAGCCGGACATTTATTTAGACCGAGTGTCGGATGTCGGTACGAAAGAGGCGAGCAACGCGAATTCGTTTCGTTACTTACATCGTTATCCAATTGCCAAGGGATTTTCTTATTCATCCCATGGTCGTAATTTTCACGAGAAATAATAAGATAACAGAGCCGAAAAAGATACCAGAGACGAAGAGAAATGCAATTTGCTCGGAGGAGCATTGCAATTAGATTTACCGATAGCCACCGCGATTCCCCAGCACCCAGTCGAACTCTAGCGTGATATTCAACGATACGAGTTGGCTCCGTTTACGAAACAACGCCGCCACCCCAAAAATATCAACTATTTAAACAATTCCTCTGGACGCGAAGTAAATTGCGCTTCGCTTTCCGTTTCAGTGGATTATAATCAAAATAGGAGAACTTCAATGCGATTAGTGAAGCCAACTTTGAACTGTACAGTAATACAAATGATTAATCGTTTTTATTCACGAATTTAGTATTCGCATTACGAGAATTCTATTGAAAGTATTCGTTCAAAAAACAGACACAGGACGCTGTTAAAGATCCGCAAAACTCATGGAGCGCTTGATTTTCTCGAGTTCGGTAAAATAAGATTTTCGGTAAAACCATTATACGACTAACGTATTGTATTGGCCAGGCACAGTATATTGAAATTTCTCTAAAACACTCGAGATTTGTATCTGTTGGAACACAACGATATTAATCGCATACAGATTTTTTTTTTATTTATTTGTTGAAATTACAATCAATTCTCGCGTTGAGAATTTTCAGTAATTTTTCTGGCGTGGCGCAGTGACATGGCTGTTTATTTACAATAAGTTAATACTTATTATAGATAGGTATAATTTATAAGTATTATAAGTAAGTGCAAATGCTTAATTTGGATAATTAAATGAATCTAACGTTTAGGTCTAGCGGGTAGTGCCTCTTCAGCCTGCGAATTTGGTCCGTCGTATCGAGTAGTCCAGTGATTAGGGGGTTTCGGTGTTTGTTGATTCTTTTGCTATATCTGTCGCTATATGCATACAGATGAAGTGATTGATCGAACGGATTCTTCCCTTCGTTGCCCAGCGATATCCCCGCTAGCGTGCGTTCGTGAGATGTACCGCGGCGGCTGGCGCCTGCATGCTCTTCCGAGAGTTCGAGGGAAGAAGCATAAGGACATGGATAGAACATTGGGCACGTCGGTGTGGCGCCTTGACGGCGTAGCGCTTTGTATCGAGAAGCTACTAGAAGGTTCCGTGGCACATGTGACGCCACACAGGCATCTACTTAGGTCACACTCTTTACTGCATAGAGAGTGGGGTTGAAAACCTTTTCAAGGGCCATGGGTCACTAAGTCAGTCAGTCTGAGAATAACTAGCCAACTGTCTACATTCCACGACACTCACTTATATTCCCTGTAATAATTGTTCAATAAATATCATATAATATTATTTCAACACAAACATTGTGTCTTCCGCAGATTATTAATCTTAATTCCGAGATTAAATTCTAACAGTATCGAACAGAAATAACAGTGTGGGAGAACATAAAGAAATATCTACGCCGATCTATAAAATAATTCGCGAGTTCATCTCGTGAACAACGATAGGCGTACGGCCTGAACAAGCTCTGAATGTTTGAATTCTTGTTTGCAGCTAGCGAAAAAATGGTAACGTTGATCAAACAGGTTGAATTAGAGAGGCATAGGGGATGTTAGCCAGATGAAATTGCCTCGAATGCATCGCCATCGTTCGGGCTTGACCTCGAACTTTTTGGAACATGGCGAAGCGACGCGAGAATTCGAACACGCGGCAAACCGTTGCAAAGGGTAATTTGCTTGGTGGGAAATTTGTTACCGCGGCGACGTTGGTATTTCTGTTCCGTTTTTAATTTTCGCGCTGCGCGCTATTGGTAACACGCGTTGTTTTGCGGTAACCTTTCAATTTTTATTCCAAAGTTTTTCTCGCTCTTTTTCCTCAATTTTTTCGAGCAAAAGGGAAAAAGGAAGGGGAAGGACGTTTAGTTGTAGCGAGTTAATGGAATTTTTTATCGCGACAGCAGCAACCAGACCACCGGAAGGCTTTCGCGAAGATCCTCAATTTTTCAACGAATATATTAAGGCAACTTATACCGTCTTTCTATAAAATGCTGTTTAGTCGCTTTAAAAAGACATTACTCCTGCAAGCAACTCATCGTCCTACAGTATACCGGCTCCGGTATTCCAACGAATTCATGAGTTTGTCCATGGCTTTCGCTCGCCGGGGGACTCTTTTCTTTCAGCGTTACTTGCCATTGTGCGCTTTTTAAAAAATCTTACAAAGAAATCCCGTATGCTGGAAACCGTCATAAATATTCATTACAATAAAACAAGATGGACTTTTCATTTCAAAGATTGCGCACCACTGATGAAAATCTAAAAACTCTAAAAACTGCACAAACTAGAAATGTCATGAAACAACAGGTATTTCCTAAAATAGGTACTTGCTCTCTTTTTCGTCTGTTTCATACTACAATATGGAATACTTTTTTCTTTAGCCACGATAAGTGGCATAAAAGGCAAACAATTTGACAAAAATGGATTTATCATATTTTTCCCGCGCGGTCTTTAAATATTGCAAATATTCATACGGCTGAAATATACCTCGCACAACGTTTCGAATGCTCAATAAAAAAAAGAAAAAAACAGTTTACCAGTACCGATGGAAACGAAACGAGCAACTTGCAAATCCAACAACCAGTGCCACTATTTTTTTTCTCGATTCCGTAATCAAAATCCTATAGACCAAAATCCTGTAAACTGAAATCACTGCGGTTGCGAGCTATCGATGAAACGACGCGCGAGATTTCGGTGCGTGTTCGACGGGACGTTCGTTGGAACAATGACGAATATCGTCGTTCTCGACGATGGTTTGCCAGTAGAATTTACAGCGATATTTCTAGGGACAGGTTTGTCCCGTCGTCATTGACGCGATACCGCGTCGTCCATGTCGAGGAGACGATGTTTTTCACAATTTTCGGCCTTTAACCCGCGTGACCGAAGCGCTGTGCCGAGAAATAATCCACGGAAGCATAGGCGTGGTGGAAATTGCACGGCATCGTACACCGTTTTGCGTCGAAACGGCTCTGACCTGAGGTTCCACGTTTTTTTCGCGTGTTCCACGGAAAAATGATGAACAGAGTTTATACGCGGCAGCGAATTCACGCGACAAAAATTAGCGCGGCTGGTTTTTACGAGACTCGTAAATAAACGGATTACCGTGAGTGGTTTAGTGCTGACAGATTGACAGCGACGATAAAGAAATTGCTCTCGTAGTTAATTAATAGGCGATTTTATCTTGCCTTTTCTCCCCTTCCATTCTTGTGACGTCATTATAATAGCTTGTGGATTGTGGCTTGTCGTTGAACTGAGATAATTACGACGCGTCGATGAAAGCAGTCGCTGGTTAATTGAATTGCCACGATATTCTTGGTTGTAGGACAGTCACGGATAATTACGTACGACGCGTTCGAGTATCGTAATGATCGAAACGTGATTCGTATTAACGATCGTTGATCGAAGGTGAGAGAAAAGAAATTCATTTGCCCTGTTGGAATGAGTTTCCGCCGGTGATACATTAAACTGAAAGATTATTCTTTTAAATGAACCTCTTCATATCAACCGGGTACAGTGTCTACGTATAAATAAAATAAAAAATAAAAGCATTAAAATTCGATATGGTATCTATCACCAATAAAAGCAAAAAACAAAACCCAGAAGTGCTACACAATACTTCAACTTTCACTGTTCATTAAACGAAACCGAGATTACAATGATGTGTATGAAATTTCTTTTTAATTGCACTATTTTTGGTCCACTATTACAGAAAACCGATCGGTAGAAACGATCACGAAGTCGAATGCCACGCTCGATCCTCCGATCCCCTTGCCTTCAGTCGAGAGGCAATCTTAGTTCAAACGTGGTCGAAGGAAACTGGGTATTTGCATGCCCCGTCCCATAGGGATTCCTGCGGATATCCCTTCGTTGCTTGAGTAATCAAAAAACCTCCCAGCTTTCATACGGTCGTCTCCTCCCCCATCTTCCTCACCTTGTCTCCTCCCTTTGTGCGTTCAGCTTTCTATCATGCTTGTTTTCCTTTCGTTTCTTCCCGTTTCTCCGCACACCTTAATCTCCTGCCTCTCCTTCTCGAGGAAATCCGTGCACGTTTCCATTTCTGCGAATGCTTTCTGATTTCAAATCGTGACTTTGGTTGACGTGTGGGATTAAAGTTGGAAAAAAGGGGCAGAAGATAATTTAAGGATCATTACGATAAAATACCTCGCGCCTTTAGGCAGGAAGTTGATTTAACAGATAGAACTGGTTTGATGAGTAAAAGATTTCTTCTCGTTGAACGTATTAGATTAATATTATAGGTACGTTTCATGCGATTGTCCAAAATGGTTTAATAAAGAAAGGAATATTTTAGGATAAAATCCATAAAAAAATGTCGGAAAATCTTGACTCTTCTGTCAGGAAAACTTTATTTTTCATTTTCATGTAAAATTTATCTTTTCAATATTTCTTTTTGAAGGGATCACAGACGTTTATCATTTCGCTACAAGAATTTACCAAAATAAATTTTCAAGAACTTTCCATGTTAAGGTACTTTGCAATCTTTTCCCCATTTCTACAGTTTTCACGAATATTAAATATTAAATAGGACGAAATGAAGACGCGGTATCCTCGAAAAGCGCGAACGTTTGCGCCCGAAATCGGTGGTAATCATGTATCTAATTGCCGTTTTTCTGGTTGTTACAGATTCTCCAACTGCAAATGAACGATTACAGATACCACTACATGTTCACCACGTTCGTAAGTATTGAACATTACGTCGATTTTCCATATCGCGTGTCCACGTGCAGCGATGAAAATTACAAACGAATCCTTTTAACCAAGTTCGCTTTAATACGGATTCGCGGAAATTGCTTTAGCTTCTTTGAAATGCACAGCCTAAAGTACATGTAAATTCGTTGCTCTCGATATTTCTCGACTTTTCTCAATGAAACGTTCACCAGTGGACCGCCGCGCCGATACACGTATCATCGAGATCTGAATTACGATTTTAGTAATCTTAATGCAAACGCTTAATTGGCGTTCCTTGATGTTTTTATGGAAAAATAAATTTTTATAAAAATTAGTAAACGTTATCGAAGACGTTAATTGGGTTTATCGTTAAACACACGAATGATTTCATTTTTCTCTTCTCTTTAAATCAAGCTGGTTCAAAGCTTGACAAACGTTGCAGAGTTTATTTAAGTGAAAGGTTTCAGATTCAACGGCAAACCGAAGCAATCCTGAAATTAAACGTCAATTCGGTGTCAAAACGCAGCAGTAGTTCACTCGATTTATGTTTTTTTTCCAGAGCATCCTGTTTTCCCCTGTCCTCATCCGTGCTTCACTTGGAATTCGAGCATAGACTGTGTCCGACTGCCGCGCTCGAAAAACGTTGCCGATAGATATTTCGAGCACTTTCACGAATAATTTCGAATGAAATTACAGGATTTTCGACAGTGACCCGGTACATCTGGTTTCGAAATGCCATTCATCGGAAACGTTCGGAATTTTTGAACGCGCACCGCTGCTCGTTAAAATCAATGAAAAGTATTATGAAAAAATATGTATCACGAATATTCCAAATCATAAATGAGTCAAAACAGATATAAAGAGAAGTCAAAAAAGAGGGCTGTGATTTGAAAGTATCGTATTTGCAACAAATCTATAAAGCAAAGCAGACTTAAAAATATGTTTTTTTTTATGAACGTTTACATAAATATCAGATTGCATATTTAATTAGACCATCATTGAACTGTCAGGATTCGAGAAACGCGACAGGGTATTAAATCGTGTAACCATGTTCCACGATCGCGTACGAATCGGCAAGCATTTGAGTTTCCCTATAAGACACGGAGCATCGGTGTGTAATCCGCTTTAAGGGTCGGATCGTACATCCACAGGGCGATTAATGACCGAAAATATGCAAGTTCGTGTCGAAGTTTAATGTTTAATGAGGAATCGAGACGTCACAATCTGCTGCGTTTCCGTATATCATGAATTACTGTTAATTGCCTTTTACCATAGCTAGAATTGGGCAATATATCAGAAGACGAAGATAAGCAAAAGTATTCAAACAACTTACGATTAAATTGAAAGATATTATATAACAAATAATTAGCGTAAAATGTTATGTGACAAATCTTTTCCACACACTTCTGTTTGATTCTTCAAACAGTCTGCGTTGCTTACATTTTCAATTTATTTATTTCTCTACTTTCGCTTATTTGTTTATACTCTTGTTTTTCTTAGACATTGTTTATTTATACGCTCGGTTTGTTTATATCTTGTTACCTGTTTATTTATCTTCTGTATAAAGTAGAACGTGTTTATCAAACTTTAACAAGAGTTCGCGAGTTTCCTACGAAAATAGGTATCGATGTAGAGATGTTTACTAGTATTCAGACGGGTTGAATAACGTCCTCGTTAGTTGACAAGTTGATCCGACAGGATGAAACTGGCTGATAATTATGACATTTATTAACAGGCAAACGTTGACCGAAATAATTATTCACGATCAAACGTAGAACGTTCGAGCAAGGCGAGGACAGTGTAACAAAGGGTCGTCTATGAATTTCACACGAGTGACGGGCCGACCGTTGTTAATGTTGCACGTGCCTCGCACAGTGGTTCGGTATTACCTTTATAATTGTCGATCAGTGGAAACGCTACTCTGTGTCAGTCGTTCGAATTTGGAACGATGCGAGTCCATTAATATTATGTCGAATGAAACTTTCTAATGGCATGACACCAGGATCCAAAAATCATATTCTTGTGTAGCAAAATGGTGATAGGTAAAGTTTGTTTATTGAAGAACTTAAGTAAGAAAGAACAAAAGATAAAATATTCAGAAATCTCTCTCATCAAACAATCTTTTCATATACCATGACGCTAATTTTACTAATTTTAATAACTCTGCGAAATTACTCAGAATATTAACTTGAATAACATGCGAGTATTTCAAAATGATCGACGTCAGTGAAGTATGCCGTATTCTATGTAGAATCATTTCTATCAAAATGGATGTTAACGTTAAATAGTCTTTCACGTAGCTTCGCATGAAATATTTTACTAATATCGTAGTCCAAAGGGACGATTGCTTAGATAATAGTCTTTCGAATATATCGCAAATTCTCGAATAAACTGGTAGGTATTTGAAGCGTAGAATCAAAGAGATGAATCTTAATTGAATCCTAGTTCAGTTTTGATTGAGAATTAAGCGTCTCGTATACGAGCAATGATTGCATTCTAATACGTTCTAGATTAAGTCGACTTAAATTCTGTTTGTGTCTCTCAGAACTGCTGTTTTTCATCAACATTGCCGTGATACTATTGATTGATCTATATTTTCTTCAAAGTAATTTAGTATCCTACTTTTTAATTGATTTATTTTGTAAAAAGATGTCTTCCTGATAGTTCAGAAGAAGAAACAATTTCATTTTTCCTATCTGAATGAAGTAGACAATACGCATCATATGTCAACGGAACCGTAATTGCTGATCACGTGTGACTCAGCTGTCGGAGGTTCTGACATCCAAGTTTAACGCAGGTTCTGTCTAATTGCCGTTAAACTATCTCGAAACTATTGTGCGCATGCCGCGTATTAGATATATTATGCGTGCATCCTATGTATATCATAACGCTATTAAACTAAGCAAATCAACGTTCAACACGCGTCACGTGTCTGTAATTCTTCAAAACCCATCGTCGATGTGCTAACAAGATTTGCATACACATTCTGGATTCTGAATACCCAAGTGGAGTTCGACTCTCGCTCTTATCATTCTCCCAGGACACGGAATCGCAATAGGAATTCTTCAACGTGTTCCATTTCGGAACACGTTACATAAACATAACCACGGGTCCTCGAATAAATCACTCACCCGGAACATTGATGGTTTACGACGGCAGACTTGTTCACGATATTACGACTTGAAGCAAGAGAAACGCATTTGCAAGAGGAAAAGAAAGACGAAAATCGGTAAAAACGACATAGAAGATCACAGTTGGTAGTCGAAGGAAGTTCGTTGGATGCGGAAAGCAGCTTTGTCTGTCGGGTTTCTCGTCATAACATAGGTTTCTAACCTTTTCAGTTCACTTTGTTTAGCTTAACCATTTACCCGGAGCGATACAAATCACTCTGTAATAATAATAATTATAGATCATATACAACTGGATTCTCTCGCGTCTCGAAATTGGTCCAGTCGACAGGAATTGAAAGAGAAGCAACTAAGCTTCCGCAGACCCCATAATAATTGTGCAGTTTGCAATAATGTTTTTCTTCAATTCAGAAACCATTTCATTCGGTCGGATAAGGGACCTCTGGCTGGAAAAAGTTCAATAGATTTTCGTTGACAAAGGAAACTCGCCCGATGTTGGACCGTACTCCTAAAAGAAACTGGGTTTCCCAGGTTATAGAAAGGATCGGTTGCAACAGGATGATTTTCAACGGAATTGTAATCGGTCGAACGCGTCCAATATTGGAGAATATAGTAGCAACTATATCAGAGTTTTATTAACAGAGTATATTACGTGAGTTTATCTAGTGCGGGCGTGACTGCTGCAGACAACGTTCCATTCTGGCGCAATAAAGTGCGTCGATCGAGGGTAACGCGTTATTGACGGTTTTGCTTTGATTTTTGATCCGTAAAAACAACGAATTGGAAGTATAATAAAAATGCGGTGAAAGTTGCGTGAAAACTAATCCTTCGATAATTAATTTCAGGTATAATAATTCGTGAAAGTATTCAAACATTTGCAGAAACCCTTTATGAATGTATTATGTGTGTTATAGGAAACATAAAAAAAATTTCAATTAATAAGGTGACTGATCGAATACTTTCGCGAGTCACTCTACATGCACTTGGACTAAGATGGGAAAAATATGATTCTATAGGACATAGAGACTTTCGATTTGGAGGATTTCAAGTACAACAGTGTTAACATGACTGCGTTTCGTTTGGTGGACCTGGAGGAACCGAAGGTTGCCGAAGTTCTGCGGCAGATGGAACGCTTCCAACCGATTGGCCACGCGATCCTCAACAAAACCGGAGTTATACAGGTTGGTTGAAAGTTCAAGTAACTCTGTGGTATGTTCGCCACCGGAAATCGCTATCTATCGTCCCAGAACTCGTCTGTTCGTTGCTTTCTTGTCTGTCGAAACGGAAAACGGTTTTCTGGTTTCTCACAATACAATCGCGCGAAGTTTAAGAAATAAGAGTCGATGCCTGAGCATTCTTTCGCAGAGATGCTGCCTTAAACCGCGTAACGCGAAAATATCGCGCATGACTGGACAAGAGACAGCGCCCACAGGCTAAAAGCAGTTTCAGACGGAGAAATAATTTTTGTAGAAAAGAAAGACTAGATATAGCGTAAGAAAAGTAGCGTGAAATCGGCTCTGGATCTTTATCAGTGTTCCATTTAATCTTGCGATTAGGAAAATTCGGAAACTTTTCTTTACGATCTACGTGAAATACGTAAGGAATAGATTATGTATCTATGTACTTGAGGATGCTTTTTCTTCTTATATATCGATCCAACCATCAATTATTAAAACATAATGCTACGGTAAAAATTTTCCCACGAAATTACTCTCACGGCATAAAAGAGAGCGTTCATTTTAAAACGCGCTTTATTTAAAATTCATACGATAATTGATTTCCAAGATATAAAATTCCAAAGCATAATAAATAAAAGCATAAATAAAAATTCTACGCGGAATTACGGGATAGCTTCTCAAAGATTTTGCAAGCTTCTCCGAAAATTCGAAGAATACAATAGAACATTAAAAACCTCTCTTTCTGTGCAAACGTGATACGTATCAAGGAATAAAATATAATATTTCACACCTTCCGCACTAAAAATTTGTCCATAAATGTATCCTTGGAACATAGAGGGAAGTGTCCCTCTCAAAACGTACTTTGTTTAAAGTCGATACAACAACAAGTTGCCGAGATATAAACCTTCGAAGCAACCCTGTACGGCCAGATAAGATAGCGAATGGGGATGTTGCGCGAAATTCCAGGAAAGTGGCGTGACCTAGTTTCAGTTCTGGGAACAGCGTACGTATCGAGTATGTAGTAGTAATGAAAAGACACGCTGTGTCATTGTCCTGCATTGACCATCGCGCACGTGGCACGATTGAGATAGGTCAGTGTTTTTGGTGCGCGCGAGAGAGAGAGAGATACATCGAGCCATCAAAAATTACGGTGCGATTTGGACGACGATATCTCGGAAATGGATCGTCCGATTTGAATAAAACGAAAACGATTTTAAAGAGGGAGATTTACAGATTCTAATGGCATCAGTTTCGATGACGGATAGCCATTTTCGAACGAGTTATAGAAAAGAGAATAAACGGCACTGTCTGATGGTTTCTAATCGCTTCGGATTATTTTACTTCAGATTATTGATTAACCATGAATGAAACGCTATATCGCGGGTTAACACATCGTATAATGAGGAATATGCATGTATGCGAGTAAATTGAGATTTTATGCTGGATAAAGTCTAGAAAATTATTGAAATCGGCTCGTAAAATGCGCTCGGTAGAAAAACGAATGCGTTTGCATTGAAAGTTCCATACAATAACGCTCTTTCGATCACGAAATTAATATGGTAAATCTATTTAATTAGTTCAATATTTATGGAAATTGGTCCGTATGTGTGTTCCATCATGCTCCGTTGATTCGCTAGCGTTTCGCTGCAATTTGCGTCTTTATTGATGTTACTTGTTAATATATAATTTTCGTTCAGTGAGTCAAATACTGTTTTCTTCCTACTCAGTGAAAATTAAAGTGTAACATAAAATCACGACTGTGTATACTGTACACAGGAAGTATTAAACTGGTAGAAATACGAAGGAAAAGAGCAGACGGAACTATCGACAAGTCGATTTCTAGCTGTTTTGTCAGCATTTCAGTAATTAAGTGAAACTCGTGGCGAAAATTGCAACGAAATTAAGATCGCTCGATCGACTGCACTCGAAACACGGCCTAGTTTCCTCGTAAGGGCTTTAACAATCGCGGATGGATTTTTTGTTTGGAGTGTTCTTCGCATACAAAACAAAAATTTCTCGATCAAAAAAGTGTGATCGTTACCTAATTTTAACAAACTTTCTAACTCCATTGAGAATAAAGTTCCTGTGCTGCGATAAACACTTACAATGAACAATTTGATTTCGAACGATAGATTTGAAGTGTGATTCAAAAAGATCTCTAAACTCTTTTCATCGTTCTGTCGAAATCTCGTGTACCACTTTTAGCGTTCATTATTCGATAAATCTACTTCACTGTAAATCGACAATGGAGTTTACACAGTAAAGTAAACCTCTTGTGTTAAGAGGAACTTTTACAGAGTTTTCAACTCATCTAACAAACTATCTAAAAACGATATACTGTAACTTAAGTCAAGGAAATCGAGATGCATGAATGCAAACAACTTTTCACAAGAGGGGAAACGTATGTTTCAGGCAGAACCAGCTTTAGTATACGACAGCGTGCAGGTTTTCGCGCACGGTTTGGCAGCGTTGGATCGCAGCCACGACCTCAGGCCTGCCAATTTATCGTGCGAGAAAGAGGAGCCTTGGGACGACGGTCTGTCCCTTTACAACTACATTAACGCCGTACGTACGTTCTATAATTTTTCATTATCGAGTCAGCTCGCTTACCAGCGAGACCGCATTGCGCAACACGAGCAATTCGAGAAAGAAATACCAGCAATAATGGAACACGGAAAATGCGAATGAAAGAAATATAGTAGAGTAAAAAATAATACAACGTTATGAAATAGCTTTATGACAATGTCGTCTGAGGAAATTCTTAAAGAAGCTCTGGAAATAACTCGTTACAAATTCTTATCGCGAACATAAAAAATTAAATTCCAATCAATTTTACAGAATGATCTCGTAAAGTTTGACCTATGCAAAGTACGTAAGAACCATTACGTACGTAAGAACAAGGAAAGTTATTCGCGGGAAATCGCGGGGCGTTTTCACGCGGTAATTGAAGGAAAACACCAAGCAGTGTTACATTCTTGTATTATTATTCGCTGAACTTTCATTTCAATATCATTGGCGATCATTCCCTTGAGATGTACCATGCTTAATTCCATTCCGCTAACAAAATCAATTAACAGATTGAAACGCGCGTTTTGACGATCCCGCAGAGAAATTCAGCGATGGAATGTTTCTTGATTTTCCACCGACGCGACGCGACGGGACTGAAAACGGAAATTAAAAGCAGAAATGGAAGCTGTTACGAATGGACAGGCTGAAACTTTCTATCAATTTATTGGCGTTTCATTCACGTGCTTATTCAATGTTACCTTCGTTCACATCTCTGGTTTGAGAAGCAACCAGTTTTAAACGCAGATTTGGCTAATGAAATGAGTGTACATTGATATCTACGTACGATTATATAAATTTCTACGAAATTCCTCCACTTTCAATTATACAGGAGTTATTTCTATTATTTGCCATTTTTTAAAAGTAGCTGATATAAATTGTCAGTTATGGAATATTCTCAATACCGTAATATCATGGCCAAAGATATTTTGATTATTTTTATTCGGATAAGAAACACATGTTTAATTCTAAAATTAAATATAAATACGATTTTGCTAATACGAGATTGACTGAAAACCTATTAAATTTTAAAACTGCTTTTCTATAAGCAATAGAAAATGTGATTTACCATGTTGTTGTACTGTAATCTACAATTATTGGAGTCACAAACGATATATAATGTGCAGCATAATCTCTTATAAACTTCTCGAAGCTTTTTTTCATTAGCTATTGCATAGTATCCGAAAACGATTGGTACGTTTACAGTAGGAAGAATCCTGGAGCCGCAATAATTTTCTTCCGGCTCGATTCGTCGATCGGTCACGTTATTGCCGATCCGGCGTATATCACGACGGAAGTCGGTTGTCAAACGGAGGGTGAACACAGGGAATCGAGTATATATCGCGAAAATTTGAACTATAGGCTGGCGCCGTATATCACAAGGTGCTTTACGAGTGAATCTCCTTTAACGAGCAGTCCACTCAACCAACAGAGCATGTTATGTAACGACACCTCGTGATTTTGCTTATTTATAGTTTACGGAGCAATCTTTTGAAGCCGTTAAATTTACCACCTGTTCGTTTTTCATCGACATCGACATCGACCCCGTGAACATTACCTTGACGATAGTTCGACGCTAAATTTTCAACGTCGTTTCATTTCGAACGAAAGCGTAAATTAGTCGTTAACAAGCCTCGAGTTCGAAATCTGGTTTAACTAATGAGAAATTTATAGCACCGGTAAAGCGTTTAATTTCGTTTATGGACACTTCAAGACAGACTGTTGATTATGGTTCGTTTTGCCCTCAAAGAAAATAGGAAACATGTATGTCGAGCAAACGCGTAAACTGTTGATTTAACATATTACGACCAAAAATAATTACAAGCCTTTGAGCCTTGCTAGTTACCATGCTCATAGGAGATGTATGATGGCCTACGAACGTATTTGAGCGTTTATCATAGAAAATCATTATGTATATACTGTATACGTTATATAAATTTTGATATTCCGAAACACGCACTGAATGTTAAAGATAATCCTACTGAATACCGAGGCTTATTAGTATAATGAATAATTAACTGTTTAAATAAATTTGTGACTCAATACCTTGCAACTTCTACATATGTACATTTACAGATTTGTTTTAAGGTATACTAATGTAAATGGACATGAAATGAATACTTTCGTGAGCTACTGTATGCAGCTGCGTCCCATTCTTGTCACAAGCTGTTAAATTTCACGTGGAACTAAGTATCCTAGACTACGCGTGAATTTTCCGAAGCGCTCTTTGCATTTTCCGAATCGGTTCTTGCATTTTATTAATACTCCAACATAAATATTCACACAATTCTCGAAGTCTTATCCCCAAAAATATCTCAACTTATTATGAGCTACAATCCACTATATTCAAACTACATACGCATTAATTCACGTACGTACGTTCGCTATTAAAACTATTTTTTTTTTATTTGATAGACTTTTTACAATCAATTCTCATTGAGAATTATAAGTAAATTATAATTGAAGTTATGAAAATATATTAAAACTATAACTATATAACTATATAACTATATGTAAACTATAACTATATGTAAATGGATACAGTGAAAGCGTAGGAAATTAAAATGCTCTGTAACATCAGATTTCGGGACTGTCGTGTATATAGAAATATTTTAAGAACTAGCCGAAAAGTGATTTTGTTTCACTACTCGGGCAGCAGCAGCCAAAACTGCCAGAGAATATAAATGTAGACTGGAAGCTACAGCGTCGCCATTCGAGTGGGATATTTTTCGGGTCCAGCAGTATACTAGAGAATACGAGAATGATTTACGATCCGTTTAGGACACAGGGACAAAAGCCAAGCCTCGGCCCAAGTTCCGTTAACAATTCCATTCTCCTTAATTGCATCGTGCTGTATAAACAAGAAACGAGTCCTGGGTCACGCCTGGTACGTCTGGTATGAACAGAAGAGGGGAGTGCAAAGAAGTTTGGAAACTCTCTTGAGCATTTTCCGGGCGAGAAAAATGACTCTCGAGCACCCAGGCACTTTCTACGGTGTCGCAAAAAGCACGTAACGCGATCAGGAAATAAATATCACCCTTTATTCGCACTCGAGTCAAGCGTCACGAAGAAACCGTGGACTGTATCCGTCTCTTGTTTACCGATCCCGACTGGATACGATGTTTACCGCTTCACAGTCCAGGAATACGCGAAACCCGAGGGAATTCAATCGATACGGGTGCCTCCACGAAATTTTTATTCGAGCAAGAATGAGAGGAATCGCGATTTCCTGAATAGCGAGATCCGGAGAAAACCTAAAAGCTTTCAGAAGTCGGTTCCGCTACGGATTGAAAGGAATATCGTTTCGTTGATCAAACGATGCGGAAATCGAGTTAATGAAAATTGTTTTTCACGCGATATGGTGCGCTCGTAGTAAGAGTGCAACGGATGCGTTAATCACAGAAAAATTGTTCGATAAAAATATATCCCTGCTTGTTTGCCAGCGGCATAACAATGAAAAACAAACGACTATGGGAAGCGTTAAATAAAATTCTGTCTGTTTCGATTAAATCTCTGCGTCGAACGTGATATTAGAGCGTTCACAACACGCCGGTGTAATATTTGATATACAGGTAGTACACTGCTTAATCCGGATCCGGCACAATAAAGTACTTGATGTACAGGTAACACTAGCTGTCGCGCTTCTAATATACAGGTGTTTGGCTACAGGTGTCAGGAAATTTAAGGGGTGATTCTTGAAGCCGAAATCAAGAATAAAAAAATTGCGTTTTGGCTTCGTTTTTTAGTTAATGACAATTAAAATCGGACAAAATATTCCTGCACGCGAGCAATCCTCCTTACACGAACGAAAAGAGGTCAGACTAAGCAGCGGGGCGTACAGTAATCCTCAAATCGAACGACACATGGGGTGGCAACTAACCTCGTACAAGTCGTAGAGAAAAAAGCCATGATATTCACAGACGTAAACGACCCCGCTCAACGTTTTGCAATAAGAATGTCACACTAAACGTTAATCCTGCTTGCTCATGGAAATTCATAAAAGCATATCGAAAACCGTTCTATGAAATTTCCGAGTAGAGGGAATTAATGTTTCTTTTAATCCCTTGCCTCCATAATTCACAAATAAAAAAACACATACCAATGTGCATATGCAATGGTCATAAAAGGCTCGTATAGATGAATGAATATTGATACGAACACCTAGTCAGGATTGCAGCCAATTATCCCATATTACTTGCCATATAATTAATAATTATACCAGTTATACAGTTAATTGCTTTACTGTATAGTGATATAATCAGTAATTATATATCAAATAATACTGATTGCCCGCATCTCACCGCGAGGAAGTGCTGCGAGTGGAGACTCACCTTTTCCCTTTTCTATCTACGTAATAATCTGTGGCGGCACGGGCCACGGAATTTTCCAACGGCTCTGGATACAAAACGCGACGCCGTCAAAGCGCAACACCGACGTGCCCAATGTACCATCGATATCTTCACGCTTTTTCCGCCGAATTCTCGAAAGAGCATACACGTGCCAGCCGCGGCGGCACATCTAATGAATGCACGCTAGTGGGGGATATCGATGGGCAACGAAGGGAAGAATCCGTTCGATCCGGAACAAAAGGGCAGTCAGTCTGTCTTACGCTGTGAAATAAATAACTCCTCAGTACCATTGCATAGCAACGCGTCGATTGAACTCTTGGTGTCTATTGTTACTTGTTAATCGTTACCAGTTATTTGTTGATCGTATCTGTTAATTGTTATTTGTTGACTCTGACTGTTAATTCGTTCTTAATAAACTATTGTTCGTTAAAACATCTGAGTATTCCTTACGCACCTATCACGACACACCACCTCAAATCTAAACGTAAAAAAGGGAAAGTGAAAGGGAAGCGATATTGTATGGAGTATGAATTCTCTTCACTGGATGTCACAAAAAACCCTGAAACAAATTCAATCTGCGAAAGCTTAATAAAATTCTATAAAATACGTATAATTATTTCCTGTACTTAGTATAAGGCTCAAACATTATTTCGTAATATTAGCTTCTTTCTTTTCTTTGCTCGCTTCTTTTATTTCTCTCATTTTTAATATTTTTTTTCTTTATTTTTGAGCCTGAAACATATTAGATATTTAAGATGCTATGAAATGTTCAAATATGTAACTGAAATGTATTTTCTGTAAATTGATAAATCTGAAACAAACTCATTTACTGGATTTGGCATATAAGAGAAACAGGCATCTCTAAACAGAGAATATTTTACATATGAAAAATGAACTACTGATAATGGTTAATTAAAGATAAAATTACTATTAATTAAATGTTAGCAAATATCATTTGTATCTTTTTAATGGAAACTAGGGTTACTTTGAAAACAAGAATTTTAAGTAATTGAATTTAATCTGAATTAAAACTTGAAAATTTCATTTGGAATAACTAAGATGAAAGAAAATCCGATCATTATAAAATCACTTGCTTTGTCTTTCAACTTTTAACAGTATCTGTTATTTCCTACAACAACATAGTGATTTGCAACATAATGAACCGATAAATATGTACATAAATCATTTTATGCAGAACTTTTGCTACGAACGAACAATGATGGCGAATGAACTTTTGTTTCATGCAAATGAAATTCGAATATTTATAAAATTCTACATTGCTGTTAAAAGGTTGAAAATATCGCGGTCGAAAAGATTCTAAAAGTTCTGGTTCTAAGAACGAACAATCACTAGTATTAATTCCAATAGCAACGAATTATGTTTTAAAAAATATTTCAAGTCTTCATAGCAACATTAACACATTTCGTTATAATACTTTGTTACGCATGAAATCGCATACAATTATATACATAAAAAAATTTACCAAATGTCCTGCTGGACAAATTGTAAAGCACAAAATAAAATAAAAAAAAAAAAATTTCTGTCATAAAGTTCTGTATCTCAGTGGTCATGATAACGTTAACGTTAACAAAGGAATAGGGATGTTTTATAGCAGCATTTTCAGTACTAAACGTAGTAATAAGGGGCGCTGAAAAAGAAACAATGCAGTAGCCAAAAGGGCTATTAAAATTTAATCGCCTTCCACTCTATATACATCGGATCAACAAACCGTGGGTGGAAGGGACTATTCTTGTTTCGCAACATTAATTTACTACTAATATTTATGAAACACAAAATTTCCAAAATCAAACGCGAAGAATGGTTCGTTATATCTGCAATAGCAATTAACCTAGCACGAAAAAATGAAAAAAAAAAGAAAAAATAAAGTCTGAAAATCCCCGAAATTTGATACACAACGCTAATAAATATAAATCTACGCTAATAAATATAAATAAGCAACACTAACAGCAAGAGATCGCAGTGCAACCATTTAGGAGATTGCCGATGAACGATCACACTTGAACAGCTCTTGCTTGCTGTATTGTGTCATCCAGGAACAGTGTCCGATAAATGCAGTCGGAGGGTTTGGGCATTTTGTCAACGCAACTCTACTTAACAAAATGCGATCATTCATTATCGCAACGCTAATTATTACAGTGCATTCAATAAAAATTACTATTTACTATATGAAAAAGCTACTTTAACAATTCTTGTATTGTGACTTGCAATACCATAAAATTAATTAAAAACTAACATTTCTATAATCTAATTTTAAACAATAGAAAACAGGATAAATTCTGATACGTATAGTTCAATAAGAAATTCTAAAAATTCATAATAAAAATTGCAAAAGACAATCAAGCTATCGTAATTCGCAACTCTAAAGTAAACGCGATTATCATTTTATAGCAACTCTAATTCAAACAGTAATAATTCTCTCGCCATACTAATGAAAAACCGCGATGTTATGTCGCAGCTCTAATTCAACCCCTAATTAATCCGTCGCCACACTAATAAGAAAAATCACGATTTGCCCAATGTGACGATGAACCGATATGTACATCGGTCAAAAAGGCAAAAAACTACTACTACTACTACTACTGCAAATACAAAAGCGAGCATAGTGACAAAGTAGTAACAAGAATGACTACCCATGCTCCGGATGACCCAGAGGATCATTAGTAGTCGCCCCCTTGAATGGCAGTTTGCCGGGCCTCTTCGACTTAGCCCCTTCTTTCTTCGGGCGCAATGCCCGTCGAAACTTAAATCTAAGCTCGAGACTTCTAAATCGCAAACAAAAAAAAAAAAAACTTATAAAGGTAAAATAAAAATATAAACCGCGGAAGCTGATTGAAGTGCACATGGACTGACCGATGATCACAGCAGTGATCGTTGCCCACTCGCATGTACGTGCTCGAGCAATATACGTTCGTTTCGAGCCTATTCGCGACAACGACCGCGAAATTCGAAAAATCGAAAGGACAAAACCAGAGGCGAGAGCGTGCTCTACTCTTGCCAGTTTCATTGTTGTTTTTTCAAATTAGATTCCCAGAAACAGGTTGGTCACACGAAAACGCGCCTACCAGACCAGAGACTGTGTCAACCTGCCCGGGCCTACCTACTTATAATTAACAGACACCACAAAGTATGCTATCCTACTTTGGCACACCACCACACTCACTCCACGGTTCTCACGTAAATGTCCGACAAATGAACTACATTTCCCTTAAAAAGTAGGGAGAAGCCAAAGAGAAACAGCAATCAAACAGAGAATAAATTCAAAATTGCGACCCTTTCTTTCGTTTGCCAAATCAATGGAGCCACGCTTCCGTACATGAAACAATAAATTAGAATAAAAACGGGAAAAATGATAGGAAGGAGAATAATCTTTTTATATCGTTCCTAGTCAGATAAGTATCATTGTACAGAATGGGCTCACGATGGACTTGACATAATCAAGACATATCCCACGGTGTCCAACGATGTCTAACGGTGTCCACCGATGTCCAACGGTGTCCAACGATGTCAAACGATGTCCCACGGTGTCCAACGATGCCCCACGGTGCCCAACGATGTCCCACGGTGCAGTCCAGTCTAGATCATCCAAAATTCTCTTAGAGGATTTTGGTGATCCAAACTGGACTGTTGCGTAGTTCTTGGCTTGGTATCGTTTTCCAAAGATTAATCAACTGATTAATTTTTGGAAAAGGATGCCAATTACCAGGTCTCACCACGAGGAGGTGACTACGCACGAGACCCGCCCATGGGTTATGTAACACTACACATCGATCTCGACATTCAACCTGTTGGCAGAATGTCGAGTTTTGACTCTACTTAACCATGGGCCTGCGTATGGAAATAGTTGTTTCGTAGCCTAACTGCGAAACACATATCTCCAACGCAGCGCTTACATGAATCTTTACAAACGGAGAACAAAGCCTACGTAACGCAACATCCATCTCCCACACAACGATTACATCGATCAGTACAAATATCGTACAATAATTCGCATCCCTACTGGCATCATTCGGTATCAAACACACATTTATCTAACTTGGAATGAAAGGAAAAAAATGTAGCTACTGACACTGTATATACCATTTCGTGTCTCGCAGAAGGGACATACGAGTCGCTGTACTAAACTAGTTATCGTTCTATTTTTGCGACACTGTAAGATATTGAAGATACTGAAAAGTTATAAACTCTAACGTGATCTCAATCAGTATCCCTTAAAAATGGGTAAACAAGAAAATGCCCGATGAATCAGATGATAAAGGAAAAAAACGCGGCGCGCCCGAAACGAACGAGATCGCGATCTCTCGAAAGAACTAACAAACCTACACGACGTACCCCCGTACACGAGATAACCCCGAGGTTCAGCGGAAAGCCCAAGAATTGACCGTAACTCGATTCCTGTTTCGCCGTTCGAAACTTACACGAGTCGCGGTCGATGGCGCCGACCGATGATGCTAGTGATCCACGGGTAATTCAGCCGTGGATCCAGCACATAGGCCAGCAACTTAACACACTCCAACTGAACATGTGGAACCCGGGGATGGACCGCTGAACAGGATTACGAAGGCAAGAGGCCTCAACTGAACAGTGGGGTCCACTCACGGGGAGGGACCGCTGAACAGGATTACGAAGGCATTGACCTCAACTGAACAGTGGGGTCCACTCCCGCGGGCCCGAACAGAATTACGGAGGACGTGAAATTGCAGGTCCCTGACCGAGTACCAAAGTACCAATCGGACAGGACTGCAGATCCACGACTGAATCCCCAACAGATTCGCCAGCATCACCGGCGCGACGACAACTCCCGCGATACGATGCGAACGTCGAGCAGTCGTCGAGCAGTCACCAGGACAGAGGTGTCCTTGGGGCGACTTACGAATCCAAAGAGTTGTCCAGTGCACGTTGACCCGCACGTACGCGGAATACGCGCGAGCGAGTACGTCACGCTACGGTTTGAAAGAACTGAGTGATCGCGAACCGATAAATCGCGAGTACAATAAGTACTGTGTGGTAAGCGAGTGGAGGGAGACGAGATTTTTCTTTTTTCGTTCTAAGGTGGATAAATATCGTTGTACAGAATGAGCTCACAATGCACTTAACATAGGTATCTACCATACGATTAATTAAGACTAAAACGTACGCATCCCACGGTGTCTCACGGCGTCCAACGGTGTCCAACGGCGTCCAACGATGTCCAACGTTGTCCAACGGCGTCCAACGGTGTCCAACGGTGTCCAACGGTGTCCAACGGTGTCCAACGGTGTCCAACGATGTCCAACGATGTCCAACGATGTCCAACGATGTCCAACGATGTCCAACGATGTCCAACGGTGTCCAACGGTGTCCAACGGAGTCCAACGGTGTCCAACGGTGTCCAACGGTGTCCAACGATGTCCAACGTCGTCCAACGTCGTCCAACGGTGTCCCTCGGTGTACAACGGCGTCCCACGGTGTCCAACGGCGTCCCACGTTGCAGTCCAGTCTAGATCATCCAAAATTCTGTTGGTGGCTTTTGGAGACCCAAACTGGACCGACGGTATCCAACGGAGTCCCACGGTGCAGTCCAGTCTAGATCATCCAAAATTCTTTTCGCGGCATTTGGTGAACCACACTGGACCGACGATGTCCCACGTTGCAGTCCAGTATAGATCATCCAAAATTCTTTTGGCGGCATTTGGTGACCCACACTGGACCGACGATGTCCCACGTTGCAGTCCAGTGTAGATCATCCAAAATTCTTTTCGCGGCATTTGGTGACCCACACTGGACCGACGACGTCCCACGGTGTCCAACGATGTCCCACGATGCAGTCCAGTCTAGATCATCCAAAATTCTGTTGGAGGCTTTTGGAGACCCAAACTGGACCGACGGTATCCCACGGTGTCCCACGTTGCAGTCCAGTCTAGATCATCCAAAATTCTGTTGAAGGCTTTTGGAGACCCAAACTGGACCGACGGCATCCCACGGTGTCCCACGTTGCAGTCCAGTCTAGATCATCCAAAATTCTGTTGGAGGCTTTTGGAGACCCAAAATGGACCGACGGTATCCCACGGTGTCCCACGGTGCAGTCCAGTCTAGATCATCCAAAATTCTGTTGGAGGCTTTTGGAGACCCAAACTAGACCGACGGTATCCCACGGTGTCCCACGTCGCAGTCCAGTCTAGATCATCCAAAATTCTGTTGGAGGCTTTTGGAGACCCAAACTGGCCCGACGGTATCCCACGGTGTCCCACGGTGCAGTCCAGTCTAGATCATCCAAAATTCTGTTGGAGGCTTTTGGAGACCCAAACTGGACCGACGGTATCCCACGGTGTCCCACGGTGCAGTCCAGTCTAGATCATTCAAAATTCTTTTGGCGGCTTTTGGAGACCCAAACTGGACCGACGGTATCCCACGGTGTCCCACGTTGCAGTCCAGTCTAGATCATCCAAAATTCTGTTGGAGGCTTTTGGAGACCCAAACTGGACCGACGGTATCCCACGGTGTCCCACGTTGCAGTCCAGTCTAGATCATCCAAAATTCTGTTGGAGGCTTTTGGAGACCCAAACTGGACCGACGGTATCCCACGGTGTCCCACGGTGCAGTCCAGTCTAGATCATCCAAAATTCTGTTGGAGGCTTTTGGAGACCCAAACTGGACCGACGGTATCCCACGGTGTCCCACGGTGCAGTCCAGTCTAGATCATCCAAAATTCTGTTGGAGGCTTTTGGAGACCCAAACTGGACCGACGGTATCCCACGGTGTCCCACGGTGCAGTCCAGTCTAGATCATCCAAAATTCTGTTGGAGGCTTTTGGAGACCCAAACTTTACCGACGGTATCCCACGGCGTCCAACGGTGTCCAACGGCGTCCAACGGCGTCCAACGGCGTCCCACGTTGCAGTCCAGTTTAGATTATCCAAAATTCTCTTCGTGGCTTTTCGTAATCCAAACTGGACTGTATTAGCGTGGTTCTTAGCTTGGTATTGAATTATTGTGCAATGTTTGTACTTATCGATGTTGTGGTTTTCCAAAAGTTAATCAACTGATTAATTTGCGAAAACGATTACATCGATCAGTACAGACATTGTACAGTAATTCGCAACCGTACTGGCAACATTCGGTATCAAAGATACATTTGTCTAACTTGGAACGAAAGAATGGAAATGAAACTATTGACATTGCGTATACAATTTTGAGTCTTGCAAAAGAGACATACGACTCGTTGTACTATACTTTTGAAAATATCGAAAAGTTATATACTCCAACGTTACCGCAATATGTTTCTTTTTAAAATAGGGGACGGGAAGAAGCCTGAACAATCAGACAATGGAAGAAAAATCATTTGGGTATCTAGCATACATATTTAATATGCTATGAAATTTTCATATATGTAACTGAAATGTACTTTCTGCAAATTGATAAATTTGAAACAAACTCATTTATTTGATTTGGTATATGAAAGAAACAGGTATCTTTAAAACGAGAACATTTTATACATGGAAAATAAACTACTAATAATGGTTAATTATAGATCAATGACTATTGATTAAATTTTAGCAAATATAGAGAATCATTTGTATCTTTTTAATCGAAACTAGGGTTACGTTGAAAACAAGTATTTTAAGTGATTGAATTTAATCTGAATAAAAAATTCAATATGAAATTCGAATATTTATAAAATTCTACATTACTGTTAAAAGATTGAAAATATCGCGGTCGAAAAAATGTTAAAAGTTATGGTTCTAAGAACGAACAATCACCAGCACTAGTACCAATTGCAATGAATTCAATTTTAAAAAATATTTTAAACCTTCATAGCAACATTAAGATATTATTACAAATGTATGATATATATATATATATATATCATACATTTGTAATAAAGTTCTGTATTTTAGCAGTCATGGTAACGTTAACGCTGACAAAGAAATATGTCTTATAGCAGTATTTTCAGTAATAAACGTGGTAATAAGGGGAGCTGAAAAGGAAACAAAGCAGTAGCCAGAAGGGCTACTAAAATTCAATCGTCTTCCACTCTATATAAACCCGATCAACACGCCGAGAGTGGAACTGAATATTCTTATTTCGCAACACTAGTTTACTACTAATATTTATGAAACAGAAAATTCTCAAAATCAAACGCGATGAGTGCTTCGTTATATCTAATCTACCATTAAAAAAAAAAAAAGAAAAGTCTGAAAATTCCCGATATTTGATACGCAACTCTAATAAGTATAAATCTACGCACTCGTATTTAAGCAATACGCAACACTAATAGCGAGAGATAGAAGTGCAACCATTTAAGAGGTTGCTGATGAACGATCACACTTGCACAGCTCTTGCAGCTGTACGTGTGATCCAGGAGCAGTGTCCGACAAATGCAGTCGGAGGGTTTGGGCATTTTGTAAACGCAACTCTAGTGAACAAAACGCGATCATTCATTATCGCAACGCTAAAGGGAAAAATTAATAGAACTCGCGATGGAACAATATCGCAACGCTAACTCTTATAGTGAATTTAATAAAAATTACTATTTACTATATAAAAAAGCTACTTTAAATATTCTGGTATTGCTACTTGCAATATTATAAAATTAATTGAAAACTAACACTTTTATAATCTAATTCTAAACAATAGAAAACAGGAAAAATTCTAAAAATTGCAAAAGACAATCGCGATATCGTAATTCGCAACTCTAAAGCAAACACGATTATCATTTTATCGCAACTCTAATTCAAACCGTAATCATTTTCTCGCCTCACTAATGAAAAGCCGCGATGTTATTTCGCAACTCTAATACAACCCGTAATTAATTTGTCGCAACACTAATAAAAAAAATCGCGAGTGGAGGGCTGACATATCGCAGTGCAACCATGTAGGAGGTTGCCGATGAATGATCACACTTGTACAGCTCTTGCAGCTGTACGTGTGATCCAGGAACAGTGTCCGACAATTGCAGTCGGAGGGTTTGGGCAGTTTATGAACGCAACTCTACTCAACAAAACGCGATCATTCATTATCGCAACGCTAACAGGAAAAATTAGCAGAACTCGCGATGGAACATTATCGCAACGCTAACTCTTATAGTGAATTTAATAAAAATTACTATTTACTATATAAAAAAGCTACTTTAAATATTCTGGTATTGCTACTTGCAATACTATAAAATTAATTGAAAACTAACACTTTTATAATCTAATTTTAAACAATAGAAAACAGGAAAAATTCTAAAAATTGCAAAAGACAATCGCGATATCGTAATTCGCAACTCTAAAGCAAACGCGATTATCATTTTATCGCAACTCTAATTCAAACCGTAATCATTTTCTCGCCACATTAATGAAAAGCCGCGATGTTATTTCGCAACTCTAATACAACCCGTAATTAATTTGTCGCAACACTAATAAAAAAAATCGCGATTTGCCCAATGGGACGATGGACCGATATATACATCGGCCAAAAAAGCAAACTACTACTACTACTACTACTACTACAAATACTAAAATCGAGCATAGTGACAAAGTAGTAACAATAATGACTTCCCATGCTCTGGATGACCCAGAGGATGGGCAGCCATTAGTAGTTGCCCTCTTGAGTGGCAGTTTGCCGGGCCTCTTCGGCTTATAGCCTCTTCTTTCTTCGGGCGCAATGCCCGCTGAAACTTAAATCTAAGCTCGAGACTTCTAAATCGCAAACAAAAAAAAAAAACTTATAAAGGTAAAATAAAAATATAAACCGCGGAAGCTGATTGGAGTGCACATGGACTGACCAACGATCACAGTAGTAATCGTTGCTCATTCGCATGTGCGTGCTCGAGCAATAAACGTTCGTTTCGACCCATTCGCGACCGCGACCGCGAAATTCGAAAAATCGAAAGGCAAAACCAGAGACGAGTGCATGCTCTACTCGTGCCAGTTTCACCGTCGATTTTTCAAATTAGATTTCCAGAAACAGGTTGGTCACACGAAAACGCGCCTACCCGACCAGAGACTGTGCCAACCTGCCCGGCCCTACCTACTTATAATTAACACACATACCAGAAAGTATACTACCTATCCTAC